>NC_059294.1:19794974-19814974 GCF_017591435.1 Portunus trituberculatus
TGGCAATAATGGCAATAATATTGATAATGATAGTGATAATAATGATAATAATAATAATAATAATAATAATAATAATAATAGTGATAATAATGTAATGCAAATTATAATGATATCCATAATTGATACTGCTAGTTTCACCCATTGTAGCATCATGAACATAATGCATTAATTCATTTCTCTCTCTCTCTCTCTCTCTCTCTCTCTCTCTCTCTCTCTCTCTCTCTCTCTCTCTCTCTCTCTCTCTCTCTCTCACACACACACACACACACACACACACACACACACACACACACACACACACACACACACACACACACACACACACACGGGAGAGACATACAGCCGAAGGGATATTACATGAGCCGTGCCTGGAGGAAATGAGGCGCGAATTATGAGTTGAGGCGCTCCACTGTTATTAGTATTAGTTGAGAGGGAATAATAGTGCGGGAGCAGCAGCGGTGGTGGTGGTAGTAGTAGGAGTGCATTATTATTATTATCATTATTTTAGTTGTAAGGATTGTGAATGCATCGCCCTCGTATTCCGGTGCATGAAATAACAGTAAATAAAGCTTTAGCTCCCCATGCAGACTTGTTTTGGTACAATATCCACGTGAGATAAAGTCATTTCCTCGGGTCACTGTCATTGTCTCGGCTTTATTAAGGCTACACTTGGACACGACTCATTCGTTTTGGTGTTTTTATTAGGCAAGTTGTGTGTTCCATATCTGATGCCGTGCGATGTCAGTAAGAAGATAAGCAGCTCTAAGACTAAAAACTGCTTTCTCATCACTTCTTTTTTTTTTTTTTTTTTTCAAAGATCACAAATGGTAAGCCTGGTTCTCAAGCGTGTCTCTCCTATGAATGATATAGAAATTTCATTAATCTATCAGTAGAACCACAAGAACACTTATAAATCCATGTAACTTCAGCTAGAGCCTTTTGATAGTAGTGGAGAAGCGGCGTGGAAAAAGGTTCTCGGTACAGTGTTGTCCTCAAGGTTAGATTTGTCGCACGGGAGTTTGCGTTGTGTGTAATTGGATAGTATGTGTGAATAAAATGCTACGTTTTTGTGTACTTGTATTTATTTCCTACACTTTGCTTTCCATTCGTAAATTCTGGACGTGTTTAATGAAGCAAAATGCGTGGCTAAAATGTAATGTTTTTGCCTACTTTTACTAACTTCTTTTCTTTTCCATGTTCCTTGGCTTGTATCATTTTATTTCTAACTGCAGTGCTTGGTGCTTGACTTGCTATATTTCGAAACACAGTGCGTGATTAATAAACAACTGTGTGGTAGAAACTGTTCAGCAACGTAGGAATTACTTAGGATCATCTGCTTCAAGAATAGATAAATATAGCAAGGGAAAAAAAATAATCTTTTTGGTGAAGTATCTTGACGCTGCGTACATATTTACACATTCATATTTACAAGAACATGCCCCGCTGCAGTGTCCTCGCGGCGCCAACGAGGGCCTGGCGAGATGCAAGCGAAGGCCGCGTGGGAGACTTTGACACCTGGGGCGGCGGCGTATGATAAACCGGAGAAACTTTATATTGCCTCCGTCTACCTGAAGCGCTCACATCCGGGAACTTGATGCCCCTCCCTGCCCACCACCCGCTCCTCCCACCACCTTCCTACACTCCCTTACTATATATATGCATTAGATTAGGTTCCCCAACTTTCCCCCGACTTTCCCGAGGCCCGAGAGAGGCGGTGTCGCGGCATTAGGAGGACTTACGAGAAAAGGTGGAGCTCCATTTGAAAGTCTGATTTAGAGACGTCCCCGAGAGGTATTGTTTTCTTTTACTTATTGACGAAGAGAAGGAAGAGAGAGGGAGGCATGGGACGCTCAGTAGTGTATTTATTTTTGCTCTCACCGGTGTCCCCGTTGATTTAAGAGCGAGGGGTGCACTAGTGTTGTGTTGTGTACTGTTGTGTTGCTTGTCTATGTACCCTGTCCTTTTCTTTCTCTCTCTTTTCTGTCTTCTCCCCTCTGTCTGTGTTCTGGGAGGCGCTTCTGTGTGTAGAGGGAGGCAGTAGTTCAGGGTCAAGAGACGGTAATGTTTAGTGTGTCCTTTGGGTAAGTGTTGACTGTGTAGCTCTTACTGCCGAGTGGGGAGGAGTGTGAGGCAAGGACAAGTGGTGCTATACGAAGATTTTTTTGTTTTTCTCCCCTATTTTTAGCTCATCAGGTTGTGTGTTCATTGCAGGATGTAGGTCGTTGTGTGTGTTTTTAGTTTTGTTTGTTTGTGTCTGTGGTTGTTTTAGTGGTTATCATACGTGATTAGAAGATTAGAAATATGTGGTGATACTTCAGTGTGCTGTAATGATTTAACTTTCCTTTAATTATACAAATGGTTTATTGATAAGTAGCTCTGTACATGTTTGTTGCTATGTTGATCTGTTTATATCTTGTTTTTTTTTTTTTATTCTTTTATCGTTATTAATAATTTGTGTTTCATATACATATTAATCTTATTTTTTTCATATTTTTAAAACAAATTTAGTTTTTTTATTCAATATTTCCTATTCGTTAAAAGAGAGAGAGAGAGAGAGAGAGAGAGAGAGAGAGAGAGAGAGAGAGAGAGAGAGAGAGAGAGAGAGAGAGAGAGAGAAAGCAGAGGGGCACGGATACTGGCTAGTGAAATATAGTTTTATTTCATATGAAGAAGATTCTAGTGGACAGTGAATATTGTTTGTATTCATATGCATGTATGTAAACAATGTGAGCGGCGGTGCAAATGAATCTGGGAAAGAAAACATCACACACACACACACACACACACACACACACACACACACACACACACACACACACACACACACACACACACACACACACACACACACTATAAAGTTTTGAATTCATAACTTCGATCCATAAATATACGATTCTTTCCAGTCGAAGAAATAACGAAAAAAAAGAAAAATACAACATATGAGAGAGAGAGAGAGAGAGAGAGAGAGAGAGAGAGAGAGAGAGAGAGAGAGAGAGAGATAAGGAAGGAAGGAACTGTTGAGAGCATGAGATTAAGGGTTGGATGAGGGATGAGGGGAAAGAGAGAGGGAGAAAGTGGAAGGATTAAAAATGAAATCAGATAAAATTAAAGAGTTAAAAAAAGAAAAAAAATAAGATAACGGTAGTTAACTGTAATTGATGGGGGAACAAAGGGATATGACAGGTATAAGGGGGTAAGGTAAGGTGATTAAGGACGTTCAGGTGACGGGGAGGGAAAAAAGAAGGGGAGGGAAGAAGAGGGAGGGTTTAAGAGGAAAAGAATGAGGGGTAGAAGGGAAAGGGCGATGGGGTGCTTGCGGGAAGAGGAGAAGGGAGGGGAGGGAGATTATGGGAGTCAAATGAAGGGGAGTGAGTTGGTGAAGGCTTAAAGGAGGGTCAGGTGAGGGTAAGGAGAAGCCCCTTCCTGCTGCCGCCGCCCGAGGGGAAGGTCTCCTCCAGGGGAAGTATTGGAAGAGGGGAAGAAAAGTTTTCCAATTTCTCTCTTCCACCTTTGAGATTTTCTCCGTGCAGTACTTACGCGGAGGGAACGTCTTCTTATGGCCGAGGTTCCGGGAGGGAGGGAGAGAGAGAGGGAGGGAGAAGGAGAGCGAGAGGGAAAGAGGGAGGGAAAAGACCACTGGCATGTAACTCTAGGGGAAAAAACTCCGAAACGTACCAATACACGAAACTACCTACATTAGATTTGTACCGTTATCATCATCATCATCATCATCATTTTCCGTATCATCATCTGTCAATATTCCAGTGCAGACAAACACGCCTAGACTTCTTTATTCATTTTATTTAGTTATCATCCAGTCCAGCCCATCTCAGCAGTGCCTCTCATCTGAACTCCATCTTGTATTCTGTCTGCCCTGCCTTTTATCAATTCTAGGCTATTCCATCTTAATATTCTCATCTATCTCTCTGGGGTTGTCATTCCTTAACTGTCTATCCATTACGTTGTTATTGCTTGAAGTGTCCAACAGCTGTCCACTTTTGCGTCTTGGTGTTACTTCTCGCTCTTAGTTTCTCTGTTTCTTTGGCTTGGTCCGCCGCGTGACGCCGCCGGACGCGCTCCTCATGCGGTCGATCCTCGCGGTGGCGGGACAAAACCTCACCGGACACAAAACCTTCCACCGGACCGAACCTCGCCCAAAAAGTGACAGGCCGGACAAAAGGTTCTCAGCAGAAAATAAAATTACTTACATTTTTAACTTCCGCGCACTTCTGCTTCGTGACAAGAAATACCATCACCGTTGAAGACACAAAGGGCATATCAAGGTTCAGTCTCGCTTTTTAAGATTTTTTTTTCTTTTATTATTTATGTTATTATTATTATTGTTGTTGTTTTTGGTGGTGATGGGAATGGTGGTGGTAGTGGTCGTATTATTTTTGATACTATTATTATTATTATTATTATTATTATTATTATTATTATTATTATTATTATTATTATTATTTTCTTTTCATATATATATATATATATATATATATATATATATATATATATATATATATATATTTTTTTTTTTTACTATTACGCATTTTGGTATAATATTGGTTTCAACACACATAAAAAAGGAAAATACACATTATGGCGTATCAGAGCATATCATACAGGATCATAATGTTGTGATCCATGCATCTGTATGCAAACGAACACACGGAGTTCATCAAATATTTTCGGCCCGCATGAAAATATTACCAACACGAAAAAAAAAATATATATATATGATGGTTATGGGCGAATATGTAGAAATGCAATGAACAGTAAGGAGGAATCTACCACAAGACATGGGGAGGACTCATCACTCAGGCTCGTATTCTGAAACGCTTTCCTTTCTCACCATGATCATTTTCAAACACGGAGATGATAAACCGTATCCTCAAGACTGTTCCTCTTGTTGATAAAGTAGAAATCTTTTTAATTTATCGCTAGAATTCTATAAATACCCTCAGAAATCCATGTACCTTCAGTTACTAGACTGTATTGAAACTGTTGGAGGTGAGTTTGAGAATGAGGCCCTCAGGTACACAACAGATGGACGGTTATTGTGACGCAGTGACTTCCTCGTCATAGGAAAAGAAAACGGGATAGGCAGAGACAGATCAGATAGGAAGTTTAGCTGGGCCAAGCGATACAGGAAGGGAGGGATAAAGAAGAGGGGGCCTTTGTCTTGCAGCGAACGTAATCCTGCCTCCTTATGGTGTGCTGTTAGCTGTCAAGAAACATGGTGCTTTTACTTCTTTCACTGCTAGTCTTATGACACCAACACACCAGCACACACAGCCACGCACACATACATACACACGCCCCACTCCCACCCACCCACACACGGGCAACTTTCATGTTCCTTTATTTATGCATAAAAGCGAGTTTTTTTTATTGTTTAAATTTTAATAAGTTTAATGTGTGCCTAGTGCCATGATACATAATATTATTTGTCGTTGCGAAATAAAGGTCCGCGAGAGTTGGATTTATTTTCATGTTTATGTTTATTTATTTATCTGTTTATCTATTTATTTATTTTTCGTTGGGAATTTCTGGGCTTTACATCGCAGTTTTATTTTGTTTATTTATTTATTTTGTTTGTATATGTTAGTATGCATTAATGTAATTTATTTTTTAGGGTTAAACTTTGCCTGCACTGCGGTGTTCCTTTTCTATCCTGCTGGTGTTTCGCTACTATTTCTCCTCCTCCTCCTCCTCCTCCTCCTCCTCTTCCTCTTCCTCTTCCTCTTCCTCCTCCTCCTCCTCTGCGCTGCATGGTATGTTTTTCCTTTTCCTGCCTGCTCTGACTGGAGGGGGCGGTGGATAGAGGAGCCTTCGTGTTGCTACCCTGTTTCTCTCTATATATATTTTACACACAACTTTGTATACTCTAAGAAAAAAAAGTCCTGTAAGAACCAAGAAGCCTGCTGCTGTTTGATCGTTTTTGGTGTTTCTTTATGTTTGTTTTCCCTCTTCCTTTGCGTCACCCCGTCAGCAGTTATTTCCTCTTCTCCTTCACCTTCGGATCCTTTTCATTGTCATATTACACATGACCTTGCATTGCAGCTTTGCTCTCTATGACACACACACACACACACACACACACACACACACACACACACACACACACACACACACACACACACACACACACACACACACACACACACATACACACCGCGTAGTGTAGTGGTTCGAGTCCAGCATGCGACCGAGGTGAATTACACACACACACACACACACACACACACACACACACACACACACACACACACACACACACACACACACACACACACACACACACACACACACACACACACACACACACACACACACACGAGAGCCCTGCCAAACACCCTGCAATATACTCACACTCCTCTACTTCCCTCCATCTACCTACACTCTGCCAACGTCCTTTTCCTTCCCTTGCCAACCCTACCACCTAAACACCACCATCACCACCACCACTACCTTTGTCATGGTAATTACACCCCACCCCCACACTGTACCCTTCTCCTGAACCCCTTACCTAATTCCTCCTCCTACGCCTCCCCCACCCCTCTCTCCAGCCCCTCCTCGTGGCCCTCCATCCATACTACTCTGTGATTGGCCGTCTGAAGCTGTCATTGTGGGGCTGTGAATCGGCGACCACATTCCCAAGCTTCCTGAACCACAATGCTGGGTTTCTGTGTGAGGAGGTGGTGGTGGTAGTGTTGGTGGTGGTAGAGCGTGAAGTGAGATGGGTAAGGTTCAGTTAGTGGTACCGGCGATGGTGGTGGTAGTGGATAAGGAGAGGAGTGTGTCAGGGATAGGTGTGTTTGTGGTGGGTGGTGCTAGATGCTATGGGTGATGAGCGGACGTGGTGGTAGATGGTGGTGATGGTAGGAATAGTAGTAGCTGAAATATATTAAGAGTTGTGAATGAAAAATAGTTAAATTTGTAAAAGATAGCAAAAAAAAAAAACCAGTCGATGCGGAAGAGGTGGAGACAAAAAAAAAAAAAAAAAATAGAAAAGAATGATGACAGAGAGAAAGTAAATAGAAATAAATAAGAACAAAAAAAAAAGAACTTGAAAATGAAGGTAACATGGATGTGACACAAAAAAGAAACACTTGTGAAATATTCCTAACTTTATGCACGTGCACGTAAATAGAGGATGTCTGGCTGGCTTAAAGTGCAAGTTGCATTTATAAACAAAAAAATGGCAGAAAAAAAAGGGATAGAAATGTGAGAGCGTGGGTGCATGAGAGGGAATATAGGAATACGCTTATAAGATTAACTGCTGGAAGTGAGAGGGATTTAGGCGCGCTCAGTTCAATGGTGCAAGGCAGAAGGTGTTAGATGAAGAGTTACCAGTAAATATCACGGGTGGCAGTGGCTATAGTGGCAGGAATTAAGGGGTATAATGGAGATCAAACTAAACTGTCGCGGTGATGAAGGGTATGAAGCGCAATTGCACGGTAGAATATTAAGTAAAGACCATATATTACTAATGGAGATCACGGGGAATCAAAAGAGGGATGAATACTAAGTGAGAACGTTGGATGAAATGTGAGATAAAGACTTGTACGTGTGAATGAAGGATGGAGGTAATTTTGATTTGATATTTCTAGTTATGGAAATATGACATTGATGGATAGTAAGTGGAAATGTGGGATATGATACTCACAAAAGGAGATGAAACTGTGAGTGAGTTTTTCTTTCCATTTCATGTATTTCTTTTGAGTTTAGAATAATTTTGGCTCCTTTTTCTTTTTTAGGTATTTCTTCTTGACTTATATACTACCTGCAATTCGTCCTCGGCTTTATACATTGTTGTTTTTGTTGTTGTTGTTGTTGTTGTTGTTGTTGTTATATTCATTGTCATTTTTAGTAGTAGTTGTAGTAGTGGTAGTTGTTGTTGTTGTTGTAATATTTATTATCATTGATAGTAGTAGCAGTTGTAGTAGTGGTTGTTGTTTTTGTTGTTGTTATTATATTTAGTCATTGTTGGTAGTTGTTGTAGTAGTGATAGTAGTAGTAGTAGTAGTTGTTGTTATATTTAGTTATTGTTAATAGTAGTTGTTATAGTGGTAGTTTGTTGTTTTTGTTGTTGTTGTTATATTTAGTCATTGTTAGTAGTAGCTGTAGTAGCAGTGTTTGTTGTTTTTGTTGTTGTTGATGTTGTTATGTTTGTCATTGTTGGTACTAGTTGTAGTTGTAGTAATGGTTGTTGTTGTTGTTGTTGTTGTTGTTATATTTATTGTCATTGTTATATAGTATTGTCATTGTTGTTGTTGTTGTTGTTGTTGTTGTTGTTGTTGTTGTTGTTGTTGTTGTTGTTGTTGTTGTTGTTGTTGTTGTTATATTTATTGTCATTGTTAGAAGTTGTTGTAGTAGTGGTTGTTGTTTTTGTTGTTCTTGTTGTTGTTGTAATTGTTGTTGTTATATTCATTGTCATTGTTAGTGGTAGTTGTATTGGTGGTGTTGGTATTGCTTTACTGGGCAGCGTTATATCTATTATTTAGTTTTATTATATGAGAAAAATGGTGAAATGACTCTCTCTCTCTCTCTCTCTCTCTCTCTCTCTCTCTCTCTCTCTCTCTCTCTCTCTCTCTCTCTTGTACCCTCCCTCAGTCCTTTTTTTCCTCCAAGTGCCTCGTACTGGAAAATGCTCAGCGCCTCTTTTTTCCTCTCTTCTCCAGCACCTCTCTCTCCTCTCGCCTCTGAAGTGGAGGAAAAACTTTAGAGTGTACAGAGTTTCCTCCCACACGCTCTCTCTCTCTCTCTCTCTCTCTCTCTCTCTCTCTCTCTCTCTCTCTCTCTCTCTCTCTCTCTCTCTCTCGACGGTCCCAGCTGTTGCTATTGTCGCGAGAATTTGTCGTTATATCTTCCAATTTTTCTTCTTCGCCTTTTGTTTCGTTTTATTTATTTATGTATTTTTTACTTGAAAGAGAAAAAAGTATCAAGACATTCCTCTTGGCCACAAATCCACGTTTCTTGTCTGCATTCCTCTTTCTCCTCCTCTTATTGGTGTTGGTGTTGTTTTCTTCCTTTGCTCGTTCCTCCTTCTCTCCCTCTCTCTCTGTAGCTATTATCATGCCTTTCCTCTTCCTCTCTCTCTTATTTATCTCTTTTTCCCCCTTTTCTTATTTTGTTCCTCCTGTTTCTACTCTTACTATTACTTTCCCCTACTGTACTTTCTCCTACTTTTATTCCTGCTTTCTGTTGTCCTTTTAGTTCTTTCTTTCGTGTTTTTCTCTTCGTTATTAATTTTGTTGTTCTTGCTGTTGTCGTTCTGTTTCTTCTTCATTTTCTTTTTTTTTTCTTCTGTTTCTTATCATCCTCGTCGTCCTCCTTCTCTCCTCCTTCACCGTTTCCTATTTTTTACTATCTTTCCTCCTCGTGAACTTCCTCCACATAATCATATCTTCTTCCTTCTTCTCCTCCTCTTGTACCTCCTCCAACTCATCATCTCCTCCTTCCTCCTACACCATCTTCCACTTCACGCTACCCTCTCCTCCTCCTCCTCGTCAGGGTGGGAAGAAGCCACCACCTCTCGCTCTTCGGACGAGGTGGAAGAGATTTCGGATATTTGTCGAGTTCGGTTCTTCGGGCGGCGAATATTGGGGGTCCGGAGACGGGCCTGCGGCGGTCCGGATATTGGCTCCGAGATGTAAATATGGCGACCGCTTCTCCTCCTCCTCCTCCTCCTCCTCCTCCTCCTCCTCCTCCTCCTCCTCTCTTCCTGGTGATGTTTCTGTTGTCTTGGCATGGATGAATTCTTACGGATGCTTTCTCTCTCTCTCTCTCTCTCTCTCTCTCTCTCTCTCTCTCTCTCTCTCTCTCTCTCTCTCTCTCTCTCTCTCATATTCGTACCCTTGCGCTAAATGATCTTGCTGCAGTAACTCAAGTATAATGCGCTTTGTACGTATTTTTCTTTCCCTCTCTGAAATGTGAGAAAAATCTGAAGAAAACAAACGATATGTGAAAAAAAAAAAAAAAGAATTAACACACTAAGCATCCACAGCGCATAAAAGCACAGGGCTTGCCACGGATTGGGCGCCGCGCAGTCGTTGTGGTCGTGGTGTGTCCGTCAACACGCGAAGGATTACTCTGGCCGCCTGAGTCAACCCGCGGCTCGATCACTCTCGCCCGCACATAAACAAAGGCTCAGTCCGCTCTCAGAGGCGATTGAGACGGGGAGGAGGAGGAGGAGGGGGAGGCTGCCTGGTAGGAGGTGTAGGAGGGGCGGGTGGGGGAGCGTGGGTGTTTGGTTTCGTTCAGCCTCTCCGGTGACAGCTGGAGGCACGTGACAAAGGGAAGCAAAGCACGCCGCCGCCGGGAATGCACGCCCTTGTCTCTTGTGATGGAAACCTGACGGAGGGGAACCGCGGCCCACGCACAGGGTTTTGTGCCTTTTGTTTCAATTGGGTGGGCGTTTGAGGCTTTTCTTCAATAACTCTTACGGCTGTCTGTGTTTTTATTGCTGCGAGTGCTGATGACGATCAGGAGTGAAAGGAGGAGGGATAGACGCCTCTAGGAGGAGCAGCTGTGTGTGTGTGTGTGTGTGTGTGTGTGTGTGTGTGTGTGTGTGTGTGTGTGTGTGTTGCGTCACCTTGTCATGATGTAGGGGTTAGGGAAGCCCTTCTAATAAGGGTTAAGGTAACTCGTTCTGGTTCGTTGCTGGAAACTGTCGAACTCATTGAAAAGTGCTTCAAGTGACAGGAAGACAACTTGTCATAATGTAAACAACAATAAATAATCTTTCTTGGTTTCAATTGTTGCGCTACAAACGCTCATAACAGAATTGGTAGAAACAATACATTCATCCTAAGAAAACTCAGTGACACACAATAAACAATTGATACAGGCAACACATAGTCTGCCTTTCAAGATATTAACAAAACACATGCAAGACGATCAAATTGGAAACAATCCGAGGAGTAATGTGCCGATGGACCCTCGCGGCGACATCTCAGACCGGCATGGTCACCGCACAGGAATTGCACGCACGCGGGGCTCGTAACACCGCTGCGATATTGGTCAGACGTGTTACGGAATTATACATCGGAACAACGCAGAAGGCAGAACACCGACCCCCGGCATCGCGGCGACTGGAGTGGAGGGTCCCGTATAGGTGACAGGGGAATGCAGGTCGACACGGGGGCGGCGGAAAGGTATGGTGCGTGACAGGTGGCGAGGGAATGGAATGGTAATTGACGTGTAGTGATAGGTAGCAGTGGTGGTGGTTGTCTGAGGTGGCGGTGGGGAATAATGGTAGACAAGACGGGTGACAAAGTGGCAGTATTGGTTAACAGGGGTTCGCGGGGAGAAAGAATGTTAGTTGACAGGAGGGAAGGCAGCAGTAGTGGGGATGGTTGTGTGAGAGGATAGTGGTAGAGAATTGTGGTAGACAAGACAAGTAACACAGTGACAATGCTTGTTGACAAGGGTAGCGTGGTGGGAGAAGGAATGTTAGCGGGCATAATGTTGACAGAAACCAGCAGGAAGAAAAGAGAGTGGTAGGAAGGAGAATGGGAGGAATGGGAATAGTTCGAAAAATGAGGATTCTTATTTGATAGGATTTTGGAAGGAGGTTAACGGGAAATGCACCAAAATAGAATAAAATTGCGACGAATGAAAAGGAAGTACCAATGAAGAATGGGGAGTAAAAGTGACGAAAGGGGCAGAAACGATAAACAGTCGGCAGAAAGTTATAAAATACGTGACTGTAATGGAAGCGACAGGAAAGAAACGACTGATCGTGAATTACAACAGGAAACATAACGACGCAAAGAAATAGATGATAGAAGGTGATAGAAGGAGGGAGTAGTAAAGTGGAAAATGAATGGGTGAAGTGAAGATCGTTTCACAGAGGCAACTAGAAGAGACAAAAAAGTAACAATGAAATGAAAGAGAGTGACTGAAAGAAATGTGGATAAAATTATGAAGAAAGGAAAAAATATGGGAAGGCAATGTATAATAGTACATACGAAAGCTGACAAAAGATAAAGGAACAAAGAACGCAAACACACACACACACACACACACACACACACACACACACACACACACACACACACACACACACACACACACACACACACACACCAAAAAATAATTAAATAGAATACAGAAACAGAAAAAGTAATGAGAACGTACGTGAAAAAAAGGAGAGAGAGAGAGAGAGAGAGAGAGAGAGAGAGAGAGAGAGAGAGAGAGAGAGAGAGAGAGAGGCACGTAAGAGGCATACTAAGGTGTTAAAGCGGCCTCAGATTAAAGAAAGAAAAAATACGTGATGGAAGAGAGGAAAAAAATGTGAGGGAGAGAGGGAAGGGAAGAAGGAAAAAAGGCAGGAAGGTAAAGGAGCAAAAAAATTCATTTCTACAACCAATGATCAGCGCCATCAAATCTTCCTGTGATTGGCTCTTGTTTCCCAGCGCCTCTGATTAATCAATTCCCAGAGGCCTGTCCCCTTATTGCCTTCCTCCTCGTCTTCCTCCTCCTCCTCCTCCTCCTCCTCCTCCTCCTCCTCCTCCTCCTCCTCCTCCTCCTCTCCTTAACTCGCTTCCTCCCTCTTTATATTAACATTTTTTCCCTCCTTTTTTCTGATTAGCGTTTCTTATTTTTCTTGAAACTTATTTTCCCCTTCAATTTTTTTTTCTCAGTATATGATTTTTTTTAATGATGGGGTCCCTAATTTCCCTTCTTTTTATATAGTGGTAATTTCCTCCTCCTTTATTAGCAAGGTAGCAAGGTTCTCTCTCTCTCTCTCTCTCTCTCTCTCTCTCTCTCTCTCTCTCTCTCTCTCTCTCTCTCTCTCAACAGTAGACAAGGATTCTCCCGTTTTCTATGTTTACAGTTGTCTCATTGATATGTAATTAGCAGCGGGGACTTACCTGTTGTTTTTTTTTTTTTTTTTCTCTCTTACGTTTTCTGTTTGGTATCATTTAGCTACTTATCTCTCTCTCTCTCTCTCTCTCTCTCTCTCTCTCTCTCTCTCTCTCTCTCTCTCTCTCTCTCTCTCTCTCTCTCTCTCTCTCTCTCTCTCTCTCAAAGAGAGAGAGAGAGAGAGAGAGAGAGAGAGAGAGAGAGAGAGAGAGAGAGAGAGAGAATTCCTCCTCCTTTATTAGCAAGGTAGCAAGGTTCTCTCTCTCTCTCTCTCTCTCTCTCTCTCTCTCTCTCTCTCTCTCTCTCTCTCTCTCTCTCTCTCTCTCTCTCTCTCAAACGCGGATATTTTAAGGAAAGAGAGAGAGAGAGAGAGAGAGAGAGAGAGAGAGAGAGAGAGAGAGAGAGAGAGAGAGAGAGAGAGAGAGAGATAGGGCTAGGGCTCGTGCGGGGAGTCATTAGATTAGGTGGCACAGATCACATCCTCTCCATTTCCACTCTCGCCCTTTCTCTCTACCCTTTCTTCTCTCCCCCCTCACCTCCCCCATCCTTTCCTATACCATCACCCTATCTTCCTTTTCCCTTTCGAAGTTCCCTCTTCTTACAAACACCCTCAAGGGACGCCGTGTTCTTGAAAGCGGCTCATATACTCTTTGGTGCTGGTGGTTGAAAGGCACCCTCCAGCAGCGATCGGTTTAGTCACTTTAGTGGGTCTTATAGCACAAGAAGTAATGGAGGAGTGAGGCAGGTGTCGGGTTTGTTATTACTGTTTGTGTTATTGTGTACAGGGGTGTCGCTAACTATGGTCGTGTTGGTGTTGGTGTTTGTAGTAGTGGTGGTGTATTGGTGGTGTTTTAAAAAGGGGGATATGGAAATAAGGAAGACGGATTTGACAGTAGTAGGTATAGGCCTTCCCCTTTAGAGAGAGAGAGAGAGAGAGAGAGAGAGAGAGAGAGAGAGAGAGAGAGAGAGAGAGAGAGAGAGAGAGAGAGAGAGAGAGAACAAACTAAATATATATATAGATTAGAAATAATGAACAGTTTATTCTAGTAGTTCTTAGTTGCAATTTAGTGGATATTCTTCCCTAAGGAGTAATGGGGACTTTACGTAATTGCTGATAAGAAAACTTTATATTAGCTAATGGTGCTGCTCTGTCGATGTATCTACCCTGAGGGACGCCGACGGAACAGATAGACAGAAGAGAGACATTCTAATAATATTTTTTTTGTTGCTCAGAACACAATATTGATAAGATTTTAAGTGTAATGAAGTTATTACTTCGAGTCTCTCATGCCCATGGTGGTAGTGGTGGTGCTGGTTGTGAAGTGAGACCAAACAAAAACAAAACAACACAATGAACGCGAGAATCTGTACCCCAGTGAGAATTAATATTATTATTGGCCTCCCAGAAGAGTAATTAAGCCTAAAGGTGCACACGGGACATAACATTAAAGACAGCAGGGGAGGGAATAATGAAAAGGGGAAGACGAGGAGGAGGAGGAGGAGGAGGAGGAGGAGGAGGAGGAGGAGTCAAGGTCTATAGATTTTCAGTAGATTAAGGAAGCTCTCTTGGGTCGGGATGTGGTGTCTCTGAATTCTACGTAAGTGAAATGTGATTGGGAAGGAGTCCTCAGCTTTACTAGGAAGGAATTGGTTCTCAAGTAGTGATAGATGAATGGAACGGACTCAGTAATCAGGTTGTTAGTGCTGAGTCATTACAGAACTTTAAAAAGAAGACTCAGGAAATTTACGGATCGTGATGATAAGTGGCAATAGGTAGATCCGTTACAGCCTCCCTAATTCTATGTTCTTATATCTCCTCTGCTTCCCACTTCATATTAGACAAAAGAATGGATCACACCCTTATAGATATACTCCTGTTTATTCATCTATTTCTGTACATCAGCTCGGTGGATCTGATGATAGTGGCAATAGGTAGATTCTTTACAGCCTCCCTAATTCTATGTTCTTATATCTCCTCTGCTTCTCTCTTCAAATTAGACTAAAGAATGGATCACACACCGTTATAGATATACTCCTGTTTAATCATCTATTGTTGTACCTTTGCTCGGTGGATCAACAATGCTCACACCGAAGGGTTCTAGTTGGTTCTAGTTGACCATCTCTCACTTCAGAATGCCTCGTAGGATTGGACACACACAAACGTGCTTCCTCTGTTGTATCTTAACCTTCTGAATCCTCTGTGTGGTTGTGTTTTACTCTTATTTAGGCTTATATACGTTTTCATTAAGTTTCACCGGTGATGTCTTAAAATCGATGAGCTACGTGTTGTGCATAGTGTAATTCTCTATCGGAAAGTGTGTAGTTTTGTACGCTTTCAAGTTGGAATAGACTGATTTGATACGTTTTGAGAAGTCACTCAAATTTTAAAGGTTAAAGAGTGTCGTACCTCACTCCATCAGACCTCTATAGCAAGTGACATCTACGAAGGAATCTGGGAAGTAAATTGCCTTGTCAGTGGTAGTAAAGTTAATAGCCGGAGAATACTGCTGCTGCCTTGACTTTAGGTTTTTGTGTCGTTAAGCCTCATTTGCTCTTATTGCTTCACGATTCATTGGGGAAGTCTTACAAGATACACACGTCCCTGGATATCAAGACAGCATGCCGCTACCAACACAATCGTTCGTATTTGTGTTTGGGGAAAGAGAAGGAAATGGTTAGGTGCTTTCTGCATCCTAAGATGTCCTCGTTCGCCATACTTTTGTTCCCATTAATTGTTATTTTTTTAGTAGAGGAAGATTTAGACGCACAAAAGAGGCAATGTTCCTTTATTCATAGTTACGCCTCGGGAAATACGGTCTCCTATTCAGTCTATTAAAAGCAGGTAAAGAATAGAACAAAGCAAAACCCTAAGATATTTAAAACACTTCTCTTAGTATTTAAATGGAATTATAAGTTATTCATTTATTTATTTTTTTTTTTTTTTTTATGTTCCACTCCATTGATTCTTGAAGGTAGATGTGATGGAGGTAACTCTCTCTCTCTCTCTCTCTCTCTCTCTCTCTCTCTCTCTCTCTCTCTCTCTCTCTCTCTCTCTCTCTCTCTCTCTCTCTCTCTCTCTCTCTCTCTCTCTCTCTCTCTCTCTCTCTCAATCCTTTGTCGCTTGAGTCCCTCCACCTCACCTGTTTCCTAATTAACTGACTTCCCTCCCTCCTCCCCTCCTTCCTTCCCTCGAGTTTCCTTCCCCACAGGCAGTTGGATTACCTAACTCTCAAAACAGGTCGTTGGAGGGAAGTTTGGTTCTGTGTATGATGTGATTCCTCCTCCTCCTCCTCCTGTTGCTCTTTCTGCTGTTTTGACTTTTCTCTTTCTCATCATTTTCCTCCTCGTTCCCCTCACCCACCTCTCGCCTGATCACTTATACAGCTATCAGGACCGACGAGGGTTTTGATACATTGTCATTTCAGCGAACGATGAGTACGTTATAGGTTCTAATAATATGTTTTGTCTGCCCTCGGGGACGCTAGAGGATGTTTGAAGGAGTGAGTGCTAAGTGGGTGCAGGAAAGAGGGAGGAAACGATGGTCGATGGAGGGAGTGATAGAGGAAGGAACGTGTAAGGAAGAGTGTGGGTGAGAAGCATGGATGGGTAGACTGATGGATGGCTGGTTGGAAGGTTAAGATGTTGTGTAAGGTTAGTATTGCAGTGAGGGACGGAAGAGAAACAAGTAATTTTTCATGATATTTACTTACAGATGTGCTTTTTAAATTGTTTTTATGTAAGGGCTTGCTAAAACAACTGAGAGAGAGAGAGAGAGAGAGAGAGAGAGAGAGAGAGAGAGAGAGAGAGAGAGAGAGAGAGAGAGAGAGAGAGAGAGAGGAGAGAGTCCGTGGTGTTACTTGCGTGTTATTTTTGTTCTTGTATTATTGCATTTCGGATAACAATAATTTTCCATATTTCTTTTCTATGGAAGTTGTCATCGTCATCATTGTTATCCTTGTTGTTGTTGTTGTTGTTGTTGTTGTTGTTGTTGTTGTTGTTGTTGTTGTTGTTGTTGTTGTTGTTGTTGTTGTTGTTGTTGTTGTTGCTGTTGTTGTGGTAGTGGTGGGTGTGGTGGTAGTAGTGATGGTGATGTTGATGATTATGATAATGTCTCTATGTTACTACTCAAAGTAGAAGTAACAGTAGTAGTAGTAGTAGTAGTAGTAGTAGTAGTAGTAGTAGTAGTAACAATAGTGGTACTAGTAATAGTAGAACAAGAACAAGAACAATAACAAGAAACGAAGAAATAATGGTAGTAGTGAAAATGGTGTTCATGATCGTCGTTATGTGTGTGAGTGTCTGTGTGAAGACGTAAAGAGGGACTGTAAGTGCAAGTGTGTGTGTGTGTGTGTGTGTGTGTTTCACTGTTTGTTTGATCTGCTGCAGTCTCTGACGAGACAGCCAGACGTTACCCTACGGTGTGTGTGTGTGTGTGTGTGTGTGTGTGTGTGTGTGTGTGTGTGTGTGTGTGTGTGTGTGTGTGTGTGTGTGTGTTGTATACTACAGGGTTCAAACGGGGATCATAACGACCTGTCTCCATATCTAATTTTCCTTAAATTTCTGCACACTTTCTGCTGTTACAGTGTCATCATTCAAGCTGTTCCAGATGTCCAACGTCCTATGTGGAAAACAAAACTTTTTAATGTTTCTCTAACACTGACTTTTCCTGATCTTCTTTTGTCCGTCTATCTCCATCTTCAATCAGTGTTACCAGGCATTTTCTATCTATCTTTTTTTTATACTGCTCACTATCCTGTACATCGTTATTAGATCTCCTCTCTCCGTCTATCCTTCAAAGTGTGTGTGTGGGGGGGAGGGGGATGTGGGTAATGGTAGGAAACTCGTATAGTAGCAAGAACAACAGTAGCAGCAGTAGCATCAGAGATCTCTTCTGAAGCATTCCGAACCCTGATCCTTCCGTACTGATAAGATGATATACTTTGAAAAGGAAGAAACGTGTACCACTTTAAGCGCCTTCCTTACCCTCACGCTTTAGTCCTTTTATATTCTGTTATTTTCTTGCCCCATGCATAATAAAATTGTGAATAGAAAAAAAAATAAAAACTGCTTCGTCACAGAAAAAAAAGGTCGGCCTGAAAATACCAAATCTGAAAAAAAGAGATAAAAAAAAATCATCTGACTCAGAAATATTGGTGAGGTTTTTGGAAATATTCGTGGAAAGATTTTGATGAATTCTTTCTGATGTTATTTCTTGTTTCTTTTATCTTTTTCTTTGAGATGGAAGTTGGAGAATGGAGGAGGAGACGGGCGAGGCGGAGAGAAGGAAGGTCGAGGTGGAGGGAAGATGAAAGATGCTGGAATGAAGAATAGGAAGAATGATGAAAGATGGTTGAAGAGAAACGATGAAAAAGGATCAAATGAAAGGAGAAGGTGGAGAATAAAGCAAGAATGAAGAAGAGACAAAAGCCAGTTAGGAAAAGAAAGAGGAGGAGGAGGAAGAGGAAGAGGAAGAGGAGGAGGAGGAGGAGGAGGAGGAGGAGGAGGAGGAAAACCATGAGGATAAAATAATTGAAGAAGAAACAAAGGAAGGAAGGAGGAAGGGAGAGTGGTAGGTAGGTTGGGGCGAAGCATAAAAGGGATGAAGAGAAGGCAGAGGAGGGGGAAGGATGAAGGGGAGGTAAGGGATGGAAAAAAGCATGTCAGCATAAGGCGTTTTGTTCAAGAAGTAGAGAAATTTGAGAAGATAGATATGTGTTCTCTGTCTTGTCCTTTTACTGGCCTCCCACCTCCAACATTCCTTCCTTCTATTTCCTCCTCCTCCTCCTCCTCCTCCTCCTCCTCCTCCTCCTCCTCCTCCTCCTCCTCCTCCTCCTCCTCGTCAATCCTCCTTCACCCCTAAGCCTCTCCAGCCTCTGAATACAGCCCCGAGTGTTGTATTTATTGAATCTTTAGCCTCCCCGTCTCCTCCCTTCCCTCTGCTCCTCCTCCTTACCTCCCTACCTCCTGTCCTCTCTCTCTCTCTCTCCCTCTCGTCCTCCTTTCAACCCCTGAGACCAATCTTTGCTTCTCTAATCATGGATAAACACACACACACACACACACACACACACACACACACACACACACACACACACACACACACACACACACACACACACACACACACACACACAGGGAGTTTCTTTGCATTATATATTCACTGTTCTGTTTATGTACTTACGATATGAAATGCTGTTTTTTTTTTAGTCTTGTTCTCTTTGCGTTTTCTTTGTGTTTTGTGAGCTCCCCAAACGTTAATATTAGTTTTTTTAACGTTTACTTTTTTTTCGTTTTCTTCTTCTTCTTCTTCTTCTTCTTCTTCTTCTTCTTCTTCTTCTTCTTTTAGAGTTTATCATTGCGTGTCATTATTTATTTATTTTTTTCAGTGCTTCTTATTTGTGACGTTTCTTTCTCTTAATTTTCCTTTTCCTCCTTTCTTTTCCTCTTCTTCTTCTTCTTCTTCTTCTTCTTCTTCTTCTTCTTCTTCTTCTTCTTCTTCTTCTTCTTCTTCTTCTTCTTCTTCAATCTCCGCCTCCTCCTCCTCCTCCTCTTCCCTCTCCTTCTCTTCCTCCATTTTTGCCTCCTCTTCTCTTTGTTCATGTTTTTATATTCTTTCATCTCATCATCTGTTGCTATTTTCCATCTTTCTTTTGATTTTTATTTGTTTCATATGGCTTCTCCTCCTCCATCTTCTCCTCCTCCTCCTCCTCCTCCTCCTCCTCCTCCTCCTCCTCCTCCTCCTCCTCCTCCTCCTCCTCCTCCTCCTCCTCTTCTACTTAGCTTTCTCCATCTGCCTTTGTTCTTACTGCAGGATTCCCAGATTCACCTTCTCTCTCTCTCTCTCTCTCTCTCTCTCTCTCTCTCTCTCTCTCTCTCTCTCTCTCTCTCTCTCTCTCTCTCTCTCTCTCTCTCTCTCTCTCTCTCTCTCTCTCTCTCTCTCTCTCTCTCTCACCTCCAGGCTCATTTCCAGGGCTACTTTCTCCTCGCTCTACTTCTCTCCCTCCATCCTTCCCTCCTTCCATCCTCCCTCCTTCCATCCTCCCTCCTTCCCTCCCTCCCTCCCTCCCTTCTTTCCATTCCCTAATTTTTTTTTTCCCTGGTACATAATCCCTCGCCTCCAATCACTGAGT
>NC_059294.1:19819974-19822474 GCF_017591435.1 Portunus trituberculatus
AAAGTGACGCTGCCACCTTCCTGCGCTGCAATTGAAGTCCACTTGCCTACACAGGTACTGGGATGAACCCTTTCACCCCGTAAGGATCCACCCACACCCTTAGGTGCGAGGAGAGTGGCGCTGCCACCTCACTGCGACGCAATTGAAGTTCACTTGCCTACACAGGTACTGGGGCGAACCCTTTCACCCCGTAAGAGTTCACCCCAGACCCGTGAGTGCGAGGAGAGTGACGCTGCCACCTTACTGCGCCTCACACGGGTAGCCATGAGCATAACCCGCCACACTCCACTCCCCAAACACTGTCAGTGAGTCCTTTTCACCCCGTAAAGGACCACTGGTACGGTCAGTGCCTGGCTCATGGCGCACAGCGTGCCCTCGTTCATGGCGAGTTGTTCAGCCCGATGTCATTATAAGCAGAGGTCCTGTACACACCACTCACCACCAGACTCTATGCAAGGAGCCCTTATCACCCCTTAAAGGCCCCTCACGGCATCATCTGATGGACGGTAGACACGGCACCCTGCTTAAGGCGACGCCTTGCCTAGTATGAGGCGCTGCAAGTTGACAACAATCAGTGAGCTTGAAGCCGCGAAGGAAAATGAGTCCACGCTAACAATGGGATTCCACGACAGGTTGCGATTCCAGTGTCCACGGTACAGATGTGTTTGTTGAGGATAACGATCCGTTTATCGAGGCTAACGGTGCGGCGATGGCGATGGCGAAACGATCCAAAGTATTATTACCTACACAGGTACTGGGACGAAACTTTTTACCCAGAAAGGGTCAACCCCAGTCCCGTGGTTATGAGAGCAGTGACGATGCAACCTTGCAATGCCTCACACAGGTCGCCATGAGCAATGACCCGCCACACACCACTCCCCAAACGCTGTCATGAAGTGAGTCCTTTTTACCTAACCTAACCTAACCTAACCTAACCTAACCTAACCTAACGTAAAGGACCCCTGGTACTGTCAGTGCCTGGCTCATGGCACATAGCGTGCCCTCGTTCATGGCGAGTTGTTCAGCCCGGTGTCATTATAAGCAGAGGTCCCGTACACACCACTCACCATCATATTCTATGCAAGGAGCCCTTATCACCCCTTTAGGGCCCCTCACGGCACCATCCGGTGAGTGGTAGACATTGATCTCTTGCTTATGGCGACCCTTGCCTAGTGTGATGCGCTGCAAGTGGACGACTAGTAGTGAAGCTTGAGGCCACCAAGGAAAAGCAGGACCTGCAGCCAGTTCCTGCCTTGGGCCCCAGGCCGGACCCGACGGCCACCTCCTTCCCCCGTGCGGCGCCCAAGGCCGTCACGGCCCTCAAACATCTTTAGGCCGAAAGTTCTCAATCGTCGTTTTAATTTTGATTCGAATATAAAATCGTCGATGGTAAATGAAAAATAGCTTTGGTGTGAAAGTGTGCAAGAGTTAGCTGATTAATGAAACAAGGTGAGGCAGCTTTGCTCCGGAGTATTTAGTGTACTTTGCATGTTGCTGCCGTGAATGTGTACGTGTTTGTAGGTAACTGGATAGAAACAGTAGACCAATGGTAGTTGTGTAGCTATTGGGGAACTTTTGAAAATTAGTTAAGCTTCTGGATAGAGTGGATGAGTGCACACAGGTTTGCGTGTCTTATACATAAACTGCCACTTGTAAACATAAATTTTTCTATTTCATGCTCTTAGAAAAAGCAAACTTAGTTTTCTTTATTTCCTGATCACAATGACGTATAAATATCAATGTTTCAATCATAAGGAAACACTAGGAGAGGACCCAAACTCCCGTTGAAGTTGCCAGATTCAACAGATATCGTAATATTTCACAGAAAAGATGGTCAACTGCATATCGTATATTTTTGGATATTCTTTTGTCACGTAAGGAGATATCAAGATAGGTAAAGTATTTCTAAACATGTATCTACGACAAAAAACGCTATAATAGTAGAGTTAGGTTATAACTATGCATTGTGTTTTTTTATATACCATCTTGCTCTATTCCTGGGACAAAGATTACTTCTTCCTCAATTGATAGCTCCAAGTTAGTATGATATTTTCTTTCCTTCTAGGTTAGTAAGTAGACTACAAGACACCATGAACCTATGAAGCCCCGTAAATGAGATTATTTTCATAACTTAGAAATCAAAGTCTGATAATGAGATTGTCTATTGCCAACCAAACCGTTCTGCATAGACGTCTTCAGCGTCATAGAGACCTAATGATGTTAGCTCATGGACAGTGGCCATCCTGACAGCGCGAAACCACAGGGGGTTCATAAGAAGATTTCCAGGGGTACTTAGATAGCTGATCTAATAAAATCCTTTGCAGTGCCATTGCATATTGAGTTCCATGTTCCATGTGACAATACTGGGGGTACTGGTAGATGGTCTTATAACTCAGGGGGTTCTTAACGATAAAAAGGTTGAGAACCCCTGCTCTAACCTTTCTCTCTCTCTCTCTCTCTCTCTCTCTCTCTCTCTCTCTCTCTCTCTCTCTCTCTCTCT
>NC_059294.1:19827474-19829974 GCF_017591435.1 Portunus trituberculatus
TTCCTCCATTGCTTATACCTCTTTACCTCCCTCTTACGTCCCTCTTACCTCTCTCTTACCTCCTTCCATCGCCACCAAGACTGCCAGCCTTTTAAACCGTTTCCCCTTGTAATAACTTGGCCTCTTTGCATATTTTTTTCTTGTCAACTATAATTGCATATGTTCGGTCTCTCATCCCTGGTCCCTTCCTCGCCAAGTTTAATTAGTGTGGTAATTAGTTAGAGGATTAAGGGGATATTTTTTCGGTGTAAACAGAGGATCTCGCTACCTAGGCTCAGATTCCGGCGTGGTTGGCTCCCCTGCCTGTAGTTCCGGGAGTGTGTGAGTTTGGGGGGAGTGTGAGGGAGCGGTGAACCCTTTTGGTAAACAACACCAAAGAAAAATGATAAAAAAAACACGTTATATTTTTCTCCTCGTGGCGTGCCCCTATACGCCACCCCGAGAATTTTTAATGACACAATTTTGGCCTGGATAATCTTGTTCAAGCTGAGAGATGGCGGAGGCTGAGGAGTTTCTGGTATTTTCTTCCATCCCCTTCTTTCACCCGCCTGGCCATTGTTTTGTGCACGAAATCTCAGCATCTGGATCACGATTTTTTGTTCTCTTCGTGGTTTTTAAGTGTGTTCTCAGGGTTTGGTATGACGTCTGTATTGTGTTTCTACTTTCCCGAATCCCATCTCCCAGCCAGCCTCCACGTGCACCGGGGGAAATAAAGATGTGAGGCTGAAAGGGTGACTCACTGACAGGAAATGAATTGCAATGCAGGATAAACACTATTTCATTGCGCTATACTGAAGAACAAAACGTGGAGCTCATTGCGTTAAGTATAATATTTTAGATGGTAAGAGAAAAAGTCTTTAATATGAAGTACATTTAGATGAATTGGAATATTTTTCCTTGCGTACTAAATCTTATCTGTGGATGAGATCAACTGAGTGAGAAAATGTGAAAACAGAGAAGGTGGAAATGAATGCGAAGGTATGTTTTTTTTTTTTTTCCTGGTGTGAAAATAAAATGCCATGTGTTTCTTTTTCTTACTTACTTTTATTATATTATTTTGATGCTGGTGTTTGGAGAGTAATAAGACAGTGAATTGGAAAGGGTGAAATGAGGAAGCCTGTTCTGTGTAGATTATGTGACATGTTGATCTTATTTTTGCATTTTAATTGATTTACATAACAGTTATATAAAGTGTGTTGCTGGTTCGTCGTACTTCCATTTCCTTCATTACGCTTATATTAACTAGTTTTCCTCCTCCTCCTCCTCCTCCTCCTCCTCCTCCTCCTCCTCCTCCTCCTCCTCCTCCTCCTCCTCCTCCTCCTCCTCCTCCTCCTCTTCTTCTTCTTCTTCTTCTTCTTCTTCTTCTTTACTTAAAATTTTTCTCTTCTCCTGTTTCATGGTTCTCATTAGACCTCATCTCAGTCAACAGCATTTTCTGGTCCTCCTCCTTGCAGTCACCCATTGCGCTGTTTACTTCTTACTCCTCCTCCTCCTTCTCCTCCTTTTCTTCTTTTTTTTCTGCTCCTCCTCCTCCTCCTCCTCCTCCTCCTCCTCCTCCTCCTCCTCCTCCTCCTCCTCCTCCTCCTCCTCCTCCTCCTCTTCTTCCATTTATTATTGCTCCTCTTCCTCGAACACCACCTTCATAACCACCACCAGAGTTCTCATCTCCATCCTCCTCGTCCTCCTCCTTGTCTTCTCCTCCTCCTCCTCCTCCTCCTCCTCCTCCTCCTCCTCCTCCTCCTCCTCCTCCTCCTCCTCCTCCTCCTCCTCCTCCTCATCTTTGGGCTCCATGGATTGAGGAAGGGAAGTGGTAAATTAGCCAATCAGAGGCAAATTTGGCCTTCCGTCAATACTCTGCCATTCAATTAGAAGCAACCTAGATCATTTGCTAATACTTACTCACCAATCAACGGGAGGAAGATTGGGGTTGTACCGGGCACTTTTCAGCCAATCCGGAGCGAGTTTCTTGGCTCTTAGGTGAGTACTTTTCACCCAATCAACGGAGAGCTTGCCACGATGGGATTCTTTGGCCATTTGTTACACCTGTAGTCCCTTCCACCTGTTACGTAAAGGTAAACCTGCTGCTACCTGGGCCTTGTTAATTAGTTCACCCGATGCCGTAGGAGAGAAGGAAGGAAGAGGGTTAAGAAGGGAGGGAGAGAAGAGGAAAGGAGTGGGAGAAGTGAAGGTAGGGCGGGGCGAATCTCGAAGTGGAAAGAGGACAGTGAAGAAACGAGAGAATATACAGAAGAGCGAAGAGGGATGAAGAAAAAATAATTGAAAGAGAGAAGAAAGAAGAGGTGGTAAAGAGAGGTGAGAGACAAAATAAGAGTAAAACAAGGCATGATGAGTGGAGGAGGAAATCCTATATGGACGGAAGAGGGAAATGAAATACGAAGAGGAGGAAAAGAATTACCGTTCTCTATATTCGTTTTGCTATATTTTTCTGCTTCCTTCCTGTGGTCACCCCTTGTCGCTCTGAGGTAATGTATTTTTTACG
>NC_059294.1:19834974-19837474 GCF_017591435.1 Portunus trituberculatus
GACTTCTCACTCGCGACAATCTCTTACAAAATCATTCATTCCTCCGCGTGTCTCTTCTGTCTGTCGAAACTCCAACACTTCGGATAAATGGACTTCACCAAACGCTTTAATAATTACTTGTTGTTTTCACTTTACTAAAAAATCTAAATCTTTTTCATTCCTTCTGCGTCTCATTTGTATGTATCATCCATGGAATAATTCGCACACACACACACACACACACACACACACACACACACACACACACACACACACACACACACACACACACACACACACACACACACACACACACACCATCTATGCATCCAGACACATGCTCAGCTGCTCATCGTCCAAAGTTTTAGGGACAAGAGGAGCTCGAGTTTGCCAGCTTATCCCTGACTATTGCCCTGCACGCAGCTTGTCGTCACCCAACCCTGAGCATCGCCCCCAAGGTCTTTTGCTCCCTACTTTAACTCCTTGCCTCTCCCTTCCGTCTCCTCCTCCTCCCCACCTGCCCGCAGTCTTCCCCCTCTGCTTATCTATTCAGTCTTCATCCTATCTTTCCAGCCCACTTCACAATCTTTCGCATATCCTGCAGCTCCTTCCCAACCTTTGAACTATGCACTCTCCTTCCCTCTCCCCCCGCCTCAGGGAAGGAAAAAATTACCAACGAAGAGAAGGAAGGAGAAAACTAGAAGTAAAGGAAAGAAAGTTAAAGCAAAGAACCGATAACACTAGTCTGATGCATTTGTATGGAAAAGAAACGCAAAGTGGAAAGTAAAATACAGAAATTTATTTAAAGAATTTTCACATAAGAAGTAATGCAGAAAATAAGGAAAGAAAAATTTTAAACTTGTTCTAAAATTCTTCTCTTCCACACCGTTCAACAGGTGTATTCAGTGTTTCAAAAGTTGACCAACTTCCAATTCATTTCACACGCCAGTAATATTATACTAACGTGTTCTGACAAGTTATAAATGCTCAAGAACCCTTTATACCATTTCTCCATCACCTCGAGAGTCACTGAGGGCACAAGGAGTCCACTAGAGGCGCCCTGAAAGCAGGCAAGTTAGTACAAAGCACTCTCAAAGACGCTTGGATCCTTGTGGTGGAGTGGCCCAAAGCATCGCAGTACCTCAGAGTTGATGCAGATGCTTGTGATGTGTTCAGGTTAGCCCGGCGTGTGTGGGTGCCGTGGTGAGGACGCGAACAAGACACAGTTGGCGAACATGCATGCATTAGTGGCTGTTTTGTGGTGGATTTCATGTTCCATAGGCACTGGGCGTCGGTTTTAGCGGTTTTCATAAACGCTGGTGGGGTTTCCGTGATTATTGGAAGGCCTTTAAGAGCCGTGCAGGGTCTTCTGAGACAATAAATAGTGTTTTAGGGCCGTTTCAAATGCTTCCAAAGCCATTCTTGAAGCTTTTGTGGTCTCTCTGAAAGCTTCTAGGCGTTACTGTAGCTTAGGCGAAAGAGAAACCGAGAATCTTGAGCGAAAACAAGGGCGAGATAAACAGAAGCAAAACAAACTTAAGGAAATAAGCAAGAACAGATCTTAAAGAAAAAAAGGAAGACAACTAATATGCAGACGGAAAAAATAAAAATAAAAAGGATATAGACTAACGGTGTGGAATATATGGAGTATGAAAACAAGCAAACCGAAAGTAATATTAGACAAACAAAGACTATTAATACCAACTGCAAAAGGCCATGGTAGACAAATCGAGTTTAAATGACCGTCCAGTGACCTTCCAAACACTTGCTGATCGATTCACACACACACACACACACACACACACACACACACACACACACACACACACACACACACATGCGCGAGAATTCTGCTTTTGTTTTGTTATTGTTCTTATTATAGCATGATTGTGCCGGAAATTAGATGGAGAGAGGGTGGAAAGGCGAGGGAGGGAGAGAGGGAGAAGGAGTGAACGTGAGGGGAGAAAAGGAAGGGAGAAGAGGAGGAAGGATGCTAAGGAGAAAATAAAAAAAAAGAGTAGGAAAAGGACCATAAACGCAAATGAAAAGGAGGCGGAGGAAGTTTTGACGAAAATTCATGAAAATGTGATGAGAAAATATGTAAGACAGGGAAGCCGGATGACGGAAGGGAGAAAGAGAAGTAGGAAGAAGAGGAGGAAGAGGAGAAAAAAAAAAGTGAAGTATAGTGGGAGAAGGATGAGGAGGAAGAGGATGACGTCGAGGTAACGGTGATGGTGGTGCTAGTGGTGCTGGTGGTGGTGACGGCGAAGAGGAAGAAGAGCAAGAGCAGAAGACAAGGAGGAGGAAATAAATGAGATGGAAAAATGGACAAGAAAAGTAGGTCGGTAGGAAATAAAAGCATTCAGAGGAGCCCAAAAACAATAGAATTTGGGAGAAAAGATAAGAAGGAGGAGGAGAAGGAGGAGGAGGAGGAGGAGGAGGAGGAGGAGGAAGAAGAGGAGCAGGAGGAGGCTGGAGGGGGAGAAAAGGAGGGACTCTTCTCTCCTAATTGTCTCCTTTG
>NC_059294.1:19842474-19849974 GCF_017591435.1 Portunus trituberculatus
TCTCGTTTCCTCCATCGCGTCCTTCACTTCTTCCATCCCCTTGCCATTTCTTCCTGCACATAACTCTCTCTCTCTCTCTCTCTCTCTCTCTCTCTCTCTCTCTCTCTCTCTCTCTCTCTCTCTCTCTCTCTCTCTCTCTCTCTCTCTCTCTCTCTCTCTCTCTCTCTCTCTCTCTCTCTCTCTCTCTCTCTCTCTCTCTCTCTCTCTCTCATCTCTCGCTCGAATCATTCTTTATATATATTTTTTCTATTTCCTCCACCTCTCTCTCTCTCTCTCTCTCTCTCTCTCTCTCTCTCTCTCTCTCTCTCTCTCTCTCTCTCTCTCTCTCTCTCTCTCTCTCTCTCTCTCTCTCTCTCTCGTCTCCTGCCTCTCCCTGCCCCGGCTCCTGTCCAGTAGCACAGTGACGCAATATGCACGACGGATGGCGACATAAATACCACATAATGCAACACGGGAAGGAAGAAGGGGAAGGGAAGCGGGACGGGGAAGAGGAAGGGACCGGGAGTGGGAGGCAGATGGAAGGTGGGACGAGTTTCTTGAACTTGGATGAATCAAAAGTGAAGAGAAAAGATAAAAGTGTTGGGTAATATTATCAGTCCTTTGCGTTTTATTTTTATACTGCGATCACATGTAATAGAGAAAAGTGTTCGAATAATTCCGACATTTCTTTTAAGTGCCTGTGATAAAGGCCCAGGCTTTGTTGGGGGAAGGGGGCGGCGCACCATGAGTCTGGCGAGTTTTTCGAAACATTTGAACATGAAAGTCTCTTGGAGTATTATTGAGGGAATGGAGCAGCGGGTCCCTTTGTGTCCCGCGCTCACAGAAAAATGCACCTGGCTCATAGGAAACTCAGAATGAAAGGGACGTGTGTATATATATATATATATATATATATATATATATATATATATATATATATATATATATATATATATATATTAATAAAAACACACACACACACACACACACACACACACACACACACACACACACACACACACACACACGGTAGCTCAGTGGTTAGAGCGTTGGCTTCACAAGCCAGAGGACCGGGGTTCGATTCCCCGGCCGGGTGGAGATATTTGGGTGTCTCCTTTCAAGTGTAGCCCCTGTTCACCTAGCAGTGAGTAGGTACGGGATGTAAATCGAGGAGTTGTGACCTTGTTGTCCCGGTGTGTGGTGTGTGCCTGGTCTCAAAGATCGGAAATAATGAGCTCTGAGCTCGCTCCGTAGGGTAATGTCTGGCTGTCTCGTCAGAGACTGCAGCAGATCAAACAGTGAAACACACACACACACACACACACACACACACTTACTCTGTGTATGTGTTTGGGCCTTTCCCTACCGAGCCAGCCTTCTGAAGTGGCGGTCACGGCCTCCTCCCCGCTGGCCACCTTCCCTCCTCATCCTGTGTCACCTTGTATGCCTCCCTCCTCCTCCTTCCTTCTATCCTGTTGCCACAAGAAGCCCTTTGCGGCCAGGCAATTGGCGCCCCAGCCCGCGATGTCCCTCCTCCGCCCCTCTCGACCACCAGCTGCAGCCGCGAGATGGCCTGAGGGGCGCCAGCTGCCACACGGGACAGGTGGTGTGCTGAGGGCCGCGCGCTGCAGTGGGTGGCGTGTGGCGTGTGGCAGGCTGTGCTTGTTTACTGTAAGGCGTGTGGCTTGTTTGCACCGACACTTTTTCTATTGTAGCTGATGTGTGTGTGTGTGTGTGTGTGTGTGTGTGTGTGTGTGTGTGTGTGTGTGTGTGTGCGCGAGAGTTTTTTTTTCGGTCTGGTCGCGTGTCCTTTTTATATCAGTTGTTCTGTGGCTTAGTGTTTTTTATGGACCGTCTTAGTCGCTTTTGTCTGACGACCGTACCGCACTGGTGCACAACGAGACCTTGTGTGTGTGTGTGTGTGTGTGTGTGTGTGTGTTATTCAAGTGTACACAATAAATTATAGAGTACAGTAGAGTGGAGGAATTTCATGTATTCTGTATTTTTTCCCCATATTAATTCGATTATCTATTCAGTTATTTCAGTACGTAAATTTGATTAATTGCATTGGATTAAAGGCCAATGTTTGTAATTCTTTTGGGCTTTACCTCGCGGCCGTGTCGTGGTCAGGCCTACCAACTACACCACGCTCCACCAGCCGCCCTCCCTGCCAGCCATTCATCACTACCAGGGTTGCCAACACACAATAGCCTACGAATCCCTCCCTGCCTCTCTCTCTCTCTCTCTCTCTCTCTCTCTCTCTCTCTCTCTCTCTCTCTCTCTCTCTCTCTCTCTCTTTCGTCCATCTCATAGTTTCTTTGCCTTTTTGTCCCCTCTCAGTTCCCTCTCTCCTACCGTTCCTCTCTCCCCCATTCTCTTCTTCCTTTCCTATACTATCAAAACATTCCTCAAACTTGTTCTCTCTCTCTCTCTCTCTCTCTCTCTCTCTCTCTCTCTCTCTCTCTCTCTCTCTCTCTCTCTCTCTCTCTTTTTTCCTTTATCTTGATCACACAATTTCTTTCTTTCGTTGCCTTATATTGGATTCTTCTTTGTTTACTTTTCTCCTTGAAGTTTCCACTTTCCCCAAATATTTGCTTCTCATCCACTTCCTTTCTTCTCTCTTTACCGTTTTATTGTTTCATTATTATCTCATTTTTATCCCTCTCCTGTATATTTTTCTTCTTAGTGTGTGTGTGTGTGTGTGTGTGTGTGTGTGTGTGTGTGTGTGTGTGTGTGTGTGTGTGTGTGTGTGTGTGTGAGAGAGAGAGAGAGAGACACACACACACACACACACACACACACACACACACACACACACACACACACGGCCATCAGTTCTCGTTACAGTCGGCGCCTCCTGTGTCTGATTATAGCGCAAAATGCACCAATATGAAGCTCGCTAATTGAATCAATGTTGGTTAATTATTTGATGTTTAGGATGCGCCGGACGGAATATTAATTTTATGTATTTTTTTTTTTTTTTTTTTTACTAATGTGTGTATATTTTTTCCCATTCCCTCCCCCCCACGGTGTATTTTAATGAAAGTTACAGATGCAGATAATTCGGCTTTATTGATTCACCTGTTTAGTTATGCATTGTACGTATTAATTAAGGAGGATGGCATAAAGAACATTGTTGGTTGTTTTATTTTGTTTAATTTATTTTTTTCCACCGTAATAGTTTTAGAGGACAAGTCGCAACAACAACAATGGTCATTAGATCCTTTGTCCACCGCGATGAAATGGAATTAACAGGAATCAATACCGCGTAAAATCGTCACTCAACACGCCGCTTGCTTTGGACTTCGCGCTGGTCGCCTTGCTCGCCCCCAAAAATAAATCGTCTACATCAGCGCAGTGACGGGAACAATAGCGCTGATTCGGTCTGGAAATCCCCCTTAAAAGGACCGATTAATCCATTACGCTACGCCTAAAAGGATTGAGTTTGCCGCTAAAATATAAAACAGTGTGACCTAATAGCGCATTGTGACCTGACGCCGCCGTCACCGCTGACTCGTGCCGCTGAGCTGACTTGGGCTGTGCAGGTGTGCCGGACTCGTGTCGCACAGGTGTTGTCACTACCTGGGTGACTACCACTTCGTTATCGTTAGTCAAGTGCAGGCTGGGAAAGGTTATTGTATGCTCTCTCTCTCTCTCTCTCTCTCTCTCTCTCTCTCTCTCTCTCTCTCTCTCTCTCTCTCTCTCTCTCTCTCTCTCTCTCTCTCTCTGTGGCTATTATGACTGAGGCGAGTGAAGAAGAAATTGTAGGTTTTCCTTTCAATAGCCACTGTGGAACCTCACGCAAGAACTCTTTCAATTTGCATGCAAGTCTTGGCTGCGCGGGAACTTTACTGCCTTGGAAAGCAATATATATGAGTAAAGTGAGGTATTTCCCATGGGAGGGAGAGGAGGAGTAGGAAGAGGTGGAGGAGATGGACGGAAAGAATAGAGTGAGGGAAGAAGGCGGGAAGGCTTGGGAGGAAGGTGGTTTTAAAACTTAAAGGAAGAGGGAAGGAAGGAAGGAAGGAAGGCATGGAATCGATGTAAAGGGAAACGTATCAGAGAGAGAGAGAGAGAGAGAGAGAGAGAGAGAGAGAGAGAGAGAGAGAGAGAGAGAGAGAGAGAGAGATATGAACTAACAGAAAGACAGAAAGACAACCTGACAAAAAAAGGATGGTCAGACGCGCAAACTCTCGAAAGAAAAAGCAAAATAGACACGGAGAACAGCCAAGGGGAAAGAAAGAAAGAGAGAGAGAGAGAGAGAGAGACGAGGAAGGTAGTAGATAAAGAAGAAATACACCCAGGAATAGGAAGAGAGAGAGAGAGAGAGAGAGAGAGAGAGAGAGAGAGAGAGAGAGAGAGAGAGAGAGAGAGAGAGAGAGAGAGAGAAATACACGGTGAAAGGCAAAAATAGAAGGAGAAAGAAAGAAAAAGTGAGGCGGAGGAAGGCTGTGGCGGGCAATCGGGGGCAGGACTGAGAAAGTCGAGGCCGAACACAGCCGAGCTAACCAACAATTCGTCGTCTTCTCGAGAGGGAGATTGGAGACAAGAATACAAGAAAGAAAGGAGGAAAAGAGAACCAGACGAGAGGAAGAGGAAGAAATGGAAGGCGGAGGGGGAAGGAAGTTACGAGGAAGAACAAGAAGAAAGAGATGAAGGGAGAAGGGAGACAATAATACAAGAAAAAGAAGGAAAAGAAGAAAAGAGAACTGGAGCAGAGGAAGACGGAAGGGAAGGAAGTTACGAGGAGGAGCAAGAAGAAAGAAATGAAGGGAGAAGGGAGACAGGAATAGAAAAAAGAAAAAAGAAAGAACGAAAAAGAAAACCAGATGGAAACAGCAGAAGAGAAAGAAATGGAAGATGATAAGGAAGGAAATTACGAGGAGGTGAAAAAAAGGCAGAGAATAAGAAACAGAGAGGAGGTTATGAACAAGAATGGAAGAAAGGAGGGAAGGAGAAAAGGAGAATCGAACCAGAGAAGATAGACAATGAAAGGGAGGAGAGGGACGAACGAAGAGAAGAAACTAACATATGGAAGGAAGCAGTATAGGGAAAGAAGAGATGCAAAGGAAACTGGAGAGAAGAACGGAAGGCATGAAGGAGGAAAGGAGGACTGAACAAGAGGATGAAGAAGAGACAGATGGAACATAAAAAGAAAATAACTTACAGTGAAGAGGAAGATGGAGAATGGACACGGGAACAAAAACAAAGAAGAGGAAGGAAAGCAAAGGGAAATTGGAGACAAGAATGGGAGAGAGGAGGAAGGGAAGAAGAGACAGACCGTGAAGGGGGAAGGAAGGAAGGGGAAAGGGAGAGAACAACGAAGAGGACTCAGAACAAGAAGACGTTAGAATGGAAACAAGGAAGGGAAAAGAATGTGCAAAAATAGAAAAGAAAAAAAAGGAAAAGAACCAAGAAGTAACACAGATAAACGGCAGGAATGAATATTAGGAAGAAACGAAACAGTGGACAAAGATGGAAAGACAAGAAGACGAAAGGAAGAGTAAGAAAAGAGAAACTGTAAAGAAGAAAAATCGAAAGGAAACAAAGAGTCAGCGAGAAGTAGAAGGGAAGAATGAATAGGAGGAAGAGTTGAACAAGATTAACAAGGAGTGGGCAAGGATAGAAAGACAAGGGGACGAAAGGAAGGGACGGGAGAGGAAAGGGAGGGGAGGGGAGCATAAAGTTACTAATATTACACCCCATTTTACCCGCATCAGAGCAACACTGAAACAACAAGAACACACATAAATAACGCTCAACTACACGCCCAACTTTGTGCCCTCCTCACTTATTCGTTAATGAAGCAGAAGGAGCAGAGTAGCGGCCTTCCCTGCCCCACGAGCCTTGCTACTCCTGCCTCACCGTATTTTATCAAGTTTCCTTACCAGACGCATCATTCCACTCCATTTACTCCTCATCAGATCCATCCTATTATTACATTAGGCATTGCACATTAATCTTTTTCTGTCATTAAAGTGTTTTGTGATGAGGTTTTCTCACTTTAACGCCTTCAGTACTGGGACGCATTTTTACCTTCAGATTTCAGTACGATTAGACCATTTCATTGACATTAGGAAGGGTATATGGAGGTCAGAAGATTAATGGCTAGAGTCTTCACTATTTTAATCCCCACATAAGTTTCTGAAGCTGAATAAAATCACCAAATAGACAGCAAAACGAATATGAAAACGCGTCATGGTACATAATGGGTTAAGAAGTTTTGTAATTGGGTTGTATGATCGAAGCTCACCACATGCCACTAGACAGAGGTATAATATTTTTTTTAACTACCATTACTGTACAGAGCATTGTTGTGTTACGCTGGTGTGTAAGTTAAGGGAAGCGTTTTGATGATTTGGTATTGTAGGTTCAGTTCAGTGTGTCTTCCTATTACAGTCAATTATGCGTGGGTCATATTCCTCGGCTTAATTAATGAGTCGAATCCTAATAATTGTCTGTCTCTGCTTAATGAGTGTTGTTGTGTCGTACTCATGTGTTCACTGTCGCTGCTTCTGTTGATGACCCTCCTGAATGTTAATTGCACCAATGCGCTTGTTACTGCATTTGAATTTCCCTTAACAATTGAACTGAACACACACACACACAAAAAAAAAATACTGGCACAAAAATCTAAACTCCTCCAGCACATCTTGGCGTTATTGATGCATTTCCAAATTAACTCCACTTTCATAACTTCCAGCAGACAATTGGAATTACCCTGAGGAGACGTCATAACACGCAAGAGCCAGCCAGGATACCCACGCAGTGACTGGAGGCTATGATACATCGGTGGATAGAGGTCAAGGCTCTGTATCACGCCCACCTCTCCTATCACCGCCACGGCTTCCTTTGTTCATCTGCATTACCGCCACACTGCAATCTTTGGCTTCTTTGATCAAGCCTTGTGACCGCATCTGTCTTCCGTGCCCCCTGCGTCAATACCTTCTGCGAGGCATGTAACACTGATTCATGCGGGGGCTTTTCTACTGAAGGAAGCTACTGCATGCATAGTAGAAGTGTTTTTCTTTATATTTATTTTTATTCTGGGGGGGTCAAACTCCTGCCAGTGCAGTTTCCGTGACGCATAACGGTGTAATGGAGAGTGAGAACGTGTTTTGAAAACCTTTACTGGGCGTTAGAGAGAGAGAGAGAGAGAGAGAGAGAGAGAGAGAGAGAGAGAGAGAGAGAGAGAGAGAGAGAATTGGTGGGAAAGAAGAGACGAAAAAAAGAAAGCAATGTTATACTTCCACGATAGAAATAGTCAATGAGAGAGAGAGAGAGAGAGAGAGAGAGAGAGAGAGAGAGAGAGAGAGAGAGAGAGAGAGAGAGATACAAAAATTAGAGTATAAACAGCTATGTACATTTTTCCCGCCAGGAACGCGATGCTTGGTGCTCGGTGTCAAGGCTTCTCGCTGCCAGAACAAATACGACGCTGCCTCGTGTTGTGTTTATACATATCTTCTTTAAAAGGCCTTGCGACTTGTTCGACTTCCTCCCGCGCGCGGACACACACACACA
>NC_059294.1:19854974-19859974 GCF_017591435.1 Portunus trituberculatus
AACTGTGTGGATAAGGGAAGATAAGAGAGAGAGAGAGAGAGAGAGAGAGAGAGAGAGAGAGAGAGAGAGAGAGAGAGAGAGAGAGAGAGAGAGAGAGAGAGAGAGATTGTTCAAGGTATATAATGCAAAGAAACATACAAAATAAATATGATTATTTTTAAAATAAAAAAAATATGATTATGAATTGCAATGCTGAACTCTCTCTCTCTCTCTCTCTCTCTCTCTCTCTCTCTCTCTCTCTCTCTCCGTGTGTAGATTTTACTGTTTTTGTCATTGTTATTGTTGTTGTTGTTGTTGTTATTATTATTATTATTGTTATTATTATTATTGTTATTATTATTATTATTATTATTATTATTATTATTATTATTATTATTATTATTATTATTATTATTTTGTATATAGTGCTAGTACATCTTCGTATTTTTATTATAGCGAAATTGTTTCTCTTATTTATTTCTTCTTCCTCTCCTCCTTCTCCCTCTCTTTCTTCTTCTGTGTGTTTTTGTTATTGTTGTGTTCCTAATTATTGTTATTCTTATCTTTGTTTTTGTTTTTCTTCTTCACCACCTTCCCATGCCCGCTTTCCTCGTCCTCACTTTCTTCCTCCTCTTCCCTCCGCCTCTCTTGACGTGAAGGCCAGGAGGCGATTTATAATGTAAACCTTTGGCTGTTGTTTGGGTGTGTGTATGTCCAGTCCTATTTGTTAGAGAAGGAAAAGGCTGGGAAGAATTTTGCCGTAACGAGATTTATTGCCACGCGAAGGGTTGAAGGGGGATAGGGATGGGGGGTCGTGGCACGGGAGATGAAAGAGGAGGAAAAGGAAGCATAGAAGTTGAATGAAGGAACAGTGAAGAAAAAGGGAAGGAAGAGAAGGAAGAGGGTTATTGTGGGGTTAAGGAGGAGGAAGAGGAGGAGAAAAATGGTCATGGAAAATGAAGGGAAGGAACAGTGAAAAAAAAAGAGATGGAAGGAGGAAGAGGAGGAGGAGAAGGAGGAGGAGGAGAGGAAAGTGCTGGTAAGAGAGGTGGAACGGAAAGTATAAGGAAGAGAAGAAAATTTGAGTGTATACAAAATAAAGTAAATTAGGCAAGGAAACATCTGGACGAGTTAAAGGCAAGTACGTCGAGGAGGAAAACAAAGAAAGTTGAGGAAAAATAAAAAAAAATTGTAAGAAATAGTAAAAAAGAAAAGAGAGAGCGAAAGAAAGAAAGAAAAAAGAAAGAAAGATAAAAATGTGGAGTAGGTCGATGGAGAGAGAGAGAGAGAGAGAGAGAGAGAGAGAGAGAGAGAGAGAGAGAGAGAGAGAGAGAGAGAGTTAAGGTAAGGAGAGAGAAGGTGGCGATAGAAGGAGAGAAGGGGGTGAGAGGGGAACCTTTGGCAGGAGTTCTCTTTCCAGTCACGTTTTGGCCAGGATGCAAGAATATTACGTACACAGGCCGAATAAGCAATAAAATGTGTGTGTGTGTGTGTGTGTGTGTGTGTGTGTGTGTGTGTGTGTGTGTGTGTGTGTGTGTGTGTGTGTGTGTGTGTGTGTGTGTGTGTGTGTGTGTGTGTGTGTGTGTGTGTGTGTGTGTGTGTGTGTGTGTGCACATACACACACACACACACACACACACACACACACACACACACACACACACACACACACACATTAACATTTGTGTTTATTGCTTCTGTGGTTTCAGATGAGGCATGTGTGTGTGTGTGTGTGTGTGTGTGTGTGTGTGTGTGTGATGGGTGGAGGGAAGGAGGAGGAGGAGGAGGAGGATATGGCTAAATTAATGTATTGCTTGCAGGCCTAATGGGGTGTGGGAACAGGAAGAGGAGGAGGAGGAGGAGGAGAGGAGGAGGAGGAGGAGGAGGAGGTGGACAGAGCTAGGTGGAGAGGAATAGGTGGAGGGAGTGAGATAGAAGAGGTGGACAATGAGTGTGTGTGTGTGTGTGTGTGTGTGTGTGTGTGTGTGTGTGTGTGTGTGTGTGTGTGTGTGTGTATAGCTGGCTGGCTGGCTGGCTGGGTGGTTCGTTGGTTGGAAGGGTTGATGCAATATTTTATGAGAACTCGTCTGTTTGTTATTTATGGCGGGAAGTCAGGGCTTAAATGTGTTTGTAAATAATATAAATGTAAATAACTGTGCCTCTTGTTTTACGCCGGGAAGAAGAGTATGACTAGCATATGACTACAGATGATATTGCCGGAAGCCGTGTTGCCGCACATACCTCCTTCAGGACACAGAGAGAGAGAGAGAGAGAGAGAGAGAGAGAGAGAGAGAGAGAGAGAGAGGTGGGCTGGGGAGATGAGACAATCACGACAAAACAACTCAAGATGGAGGGGCGGTTTAACCTTAGTTGATAAAAGGAACTATTCTCTCTCTCTCTCTCTCTCTCTCTCTCTCTCTCTCTCTCTCTCTCTCTCTCTCTCTCTCTCTCTCTCTCATTCGTCTGTCTGGGCCTTTCCCTTCCCACCCCATGTACGGACAAGCACCATCACCACCACTCTCTCTCTCTCTCTCTCTCTCTCTCTCTCTCTCTCTCTCTCTCTCTCTCTCTCTCTCTCGATCAATAAGTAATTTTGACCAAGAATAAACAGACGGGAGGGTGTCGTTAATTCGCGCACGTCATTGTTCTGTGGGAATCGACCGGCAAATGAACTTATTGAGTGTCAGGAAGAAAAATTAAAGCATATGTAGAAAACTGATGAGGTATATTGATTCCTGCTGAGGGAAGATCGATCGGTTGGTCAGTGAATAGATCGACTCAAGGATAGATGTGCAAGAAAAGATACTGGGAAAGGGATACATTTAATTCATGGACCTAGAAAAGTGATGTATCGATTAAGGAAATGACCGTGTAATGCTGTAATTGCACGAGAGAGAGAGAGAGAGAGAGAGAGAGAGAGAGAGAGAGAGAGAGAGAGAGAGAGAGAGAGAGAGAGAGACCATGCGGCTGAATTAATGAAGGAATATATGAATCTGTGAATAAATGAATGGACAAGAAGGGGTGTGTGTGATAAGAGGAAGAGAGATGGATTCGCTCAGGAAGGGTTTTGCGGCATTTCGCGCTGTACTGACATTCATGGGTCAAGGATGTGCTAGTGCCATTGTTGGTGCTACGTTGTTGTTTTCATTGGTGTTGTGTTAAAGCTACACCTTCCCTCCCGCCACACGCATGCACCACATCTGGCCTGCCTGTGTTTTGGAGGCACGGACAGCACCACCTCAGCACTGATCGAAGGGACAGCACCCACAGCTCCCTTCCCGCCCTTCCTCGCCCAGCCGTAGCATCGTAGAATGTGAATTTAGGTCGTTTATAAATCGACGAGAGCTATTGTCTCGTGGCATCTGCTGACACACAACTCACTGGCAATCAAAAGACAGGAAGACAAAGTGGAAGTAACTCACCTTGTGCCCTCGAGACCGTCAGGAGAAGAACCACCAGGATCAGACGCAGACGGAGGGGCTTGAAGGGGCCTGCTGGGGGCTTAGAGTTCCTCCGACGGGCCAGGGACCCCATCACCTGGCTGGTAACATGAGTATCAGCGGATCCTGAAGGTGTACTGCTGATCGGTGTCGCTGCTTCGGTGGGACTCAAGGTCTCTAGCAAAAGATCCTGAGCAGGATTGAGAGTCCTTGGCAGCAAAGCGAGGTCGGTGGCGCTGGTGCTGCTGATCGTGTCTGTGGTCCGAGGACTTGTGGTTAAGTGTTCCTGGAGAGTCCTCAGAACACAGGTCGAGCTGTTGGGTTCCGGCAGTGGTAGGGGGGCAGGTGTTGGGAGTCTTGAAGCACCATTGGTCACCGGGGGTGTAGGGGAGCCGCCACCTTCCGGGCCGTGTGTCCTGGGTCGATCACGTACCCGCGTCCCTGAAGACGTATGCAGATGAAGAGCAGGTGGAAGGCCGGCGGGCTTCCTGTGGATTCCTTGCTCAAAGGAAGCCTTAATGCAGCCCCCAAGAGACTGCAGGGTCTGTCCGAACTGCAGAAGTAACGATCCCTGCACAGGGAGGGCGTCGAGAGTCATGCGGGGCGGCAGGGGGCCATGGCACAATGTGGGGTCCTTGCCATTACGGCCCTTCACAGTTTCAACACAGGTCGAGCCGCGCCGCACCCCTCCTGACGACGGCGCTAACGATGCAGCCACTTGACGGTTTAATGTCCAAGACGCGACATGAGGAGCGTGGGTGGATCCCGGCGAGTGATGCGGCGTTGCCGGCGGCACGAAGACGCCCATGGCACGTTCAGGGGCACCGGAACGGGCTTCTCAAGACCATTGCCTCGACGCTCACTCTTTACCTACGTCATTATGTGGTCACCTGTGTGTGTGTGTGTGTGTGTGTGTGTGTGTGTGTGTGTGTGTGTGTGTGTGTGTGTGTGATAAATAATGCAATATTGTTTTAATAATGATGATAATGATAATGATAATAATAATAATAATAATGATAATAATGATAATAGTAATAATAATAATGGGACACCAACACGTGTGCCGTACCCGCCGAAAGTCACCGGTGTGAGCGCAGCATTACAAGTATTCATGGTCTTCGTAAAGAACATTTTCAGCACCGTGTTCGCCATATTTTGCTCTGCCCGGCGCTTCGGAATATTTTGCGCGAATATTATCGAAAGTATTTGCGAGGTGAAATATTAAAAGCCAATACTCCTTAATGCAGGGGAGAATAGCTGCCCCTCCCCAGTGCCTCGCGGAAAACAAATAATTTACAGTCAGAATGGGACGCGTGCAGGACCGTCTGATCATGCACCATCTGGCCTGCACCGTAACCTGCACCTGAATGCCCATCTGCCGTCCTACCTGCTGGCCTGCTTATTTACCTATCTATCTGCTTATTTACATGTCTTGTCTTCCTCCTTATGGATACAAACACTTAATTAACTACCTTTTTATCGTTTTTTTACCTACTTAACTACTAAATTGCCTACTTGTTTATTGACCTGTCACTTCAATTAAATAACTACTCCACTGTCTACCTGTTTTTTTCTGTCTGT
>NC_059294.1:19862474-19864974 GCF_017591435.1 Portunus trituberculatus
GAAGTGGGACTGGAAGGAAGAATTGTGGGTTGGAGGGAGAGAAGGAGGAAGAAGTGGATAGCGGTAGGAAGCTGGAGTCTTAATACCACAGTGTTGGTGAGGGCGGCCATGTTTGCTTCCCACTGTTGAAGGAAGAAAAGGAGAAGGAGGAGGAGGAGGAGGAGAAAGAGAAGAAGAAGAAAAAGGAAAGAAAGAAAGAGAGAAAGAAAGAAAAAAAATTAACAGCATCATACACAAGTGCTACTAGAGAAAGAATTGACGAAAATTTTCTATAAGAGAGAGAGAGAGAGAGAGAGAGAGAGAGAGAGAGAGAGAGAGAGAGAGAGAGAGAGAGAGACAAAGACAGACAGATATGAAGAAAGAGAAGACAAACAGGACCAGACTGCTGCATCAACAAACAGATGGGCAGACACAAACAAACAGACAGACACAGACGGAAGGACCACCCGAATACCTCCTCGCTAAACCAGATGGCAGAGAGAGAGAGAGAGAGAGAGAGAGAGAGAGAGAGAGAGAGAGAGAGAGAGAGAGAGAGAGACTATGAACCGATAAAAATTTTTACCCTCAGACATTAAGCCACGTCATCATATTCCTCCCTCCCTCTGTGCCTTCCTCCCTTCCCCTCCTGCTGCCTCATATTCAAGTTTTCCTCCCTCCTTTCCCTTCTCTCCCTCTCGCTCTCTCTCTCTTCCCATCTCTTCTCTCTGCCTCCGCTGGTCGCTGGCGGGGCGGCGCAAGTTACTACACGTTATATATTTCTTGGGTAGCAAGTGGCTTCCAAACCTAAAATACGCTACACCTTACATTAATCTGCACACCCTATTCCTGTCACTTCCCTCGTACTTGCCTCCTTCCTTCCTTCCTTCCAGCCCTTCTTCCTTCTCTTCCCTTTCCTTCATCTCCCCATAATCGGTTAACTGCAGCGAAAGAGAAGCAGGAGGAGTAAGAAGAGGAGGAACTGAAGGAAGAAGGGGAAGGTAACGAAGGTAAATGAGGGAGAAGGCGAGGCGCAGTGGTGAGAAGGAAAAACACAGAGTGAGTGTCGGTGGAAGTTAAGGTGTAATAAAGAGATGCAGTGGTGGTGGTGGTTGTGGTTGTGGAAAGTGTGGTGTGTGTGTGTGTGTGTGTGTGTGTGTGTGTGTGTGTGTGTGTGTGTGTGTGTGTGTGTCTCTCTCTCTCTCTTTCTTTCTCCAGACAAACAAAAAACATACGCAATATACCGACAGTATCCCCACCAGGACACTAAAACACACACACACACACACACACACACACACACACACACACACACACACACACACACACACGACTTCCATTTCTCTCTCTTTCTCTTTTTTATCACCACTACCACCTCTGTCCCTTCGTCTCTGCCGTCCTCTTTCTACCTGAGACTTAGAAGCGCTCTCTCTCTCTCTCTCTCTCTCTCTCTCTCTCTCTCTCTCTCTCTCTCTCTCTCTCTCTCTCTCTCTCTCTCTCTAAAGCCTGTGAGAAAATGTGAGGGGTAAGAGAGAGAAACCCTGAGGAAGGATGAGGTCGAGGAGAAGAGGGAAGACAAAGACTGCCACGGAGGAGGAAGAAGAGGAGGAATGAAAAGTGTTTCTTTGTGTGTGTGTGTGTGTGTGTGTGTGTGTGTGTGTGTGTGTGTGTGTGTGTGTGTGTGTGTGTGTGTGTGTGTGTGTGTGTGTGTGTGTGTTTGTGCGTGTGTGTGTGCGTTTGTTTGTATGTGTGTGTGTTTTTCCTTTGGTATTTTTTTTAACTAACTAACTCTCTCTCTCTCTCTCTCTCTCTCTCTCTCTCTCTCTCTCTCTCTCTCTCTCTCTCTCTCTCTCTGGTACAAAATGTTTAGCTACAATGAAAAATAAAGAAAGCAGAATACAAACGAAAATCACAAACAAATAAAAAAGGAAAGGATAGGAGAGACACAGACAGACAGGTAGATAGACAGACGTACTTAGAAAACCTGCAGCTAATTTCGGTTTCTGTTGTTTCTAATGCATTATTTATTTTATTTTCACACTCGTCCGCTTTCAAGGCTGTCGGAAAGAATTCTGCCGATCGGATTGACACACGCAGGGAGACAGACAGAGAAAGTGGGAAAGTGTAATTGGATGGGCACTGAACGCGGCTACAATACATACTTTTCCTAAGGGAGCGAGACATCACGTTAAAGTTGATGCAAAAGTAAGATGGACAGACGCATTATATCTGGTGGTGGTCTTGCAGTCTATTTAAATTTAAACTAAGCTGAATGCATTGGCAGTAACTTATTTTAGATAAAGAATCTTGGTTGTAATTTGAAATGCCACAGATGAGGAGACAGACAGACATCGACAGACAAACAGACAGACATTAAAGGAGGTATTACAGTATATAAATCTAATCCTTATGTACGCTTGTCATTCTCCCCGTCATTTCGTTGTTTCCATGTTTTTATCTCCATCTACTAGGTACTTGTCTCCGCCAGTCCTGCGCTCACCATCCACCTCCACCAAACACCATT
>NC_059294.1:19869974-19882474 GCF_017591435.1 Portunus trituberculatus
GCTATTTAATCCTTTCATTGTTATACGTACTTTTCCCATAATCCCTTGTAACTCTTCGGACAATTCTTTCTCTTTTTATTCTGAAACACGTTAATTAGTTTTGTACCATAGGCCATACAAAATCAACCTTTTATTCTCTCCTTACTTTATCTGTCCATGCAAACTATCTTTTAATACTGTTCTGAATGTTACCGAAAGATGAGAGATAATGAAGTAAATATCTAGAAGCTAGTAAAAGAGTAAGGGCATTACGGAGACTGAATAATGTGAGATGTGTAAGAGGCAAAGTGTCAATGGTGATTCCCGGGGACGCATGGACGGGTGGCAGGGAAATGGATTCTGTCGGGGTGCGCGTCTCCTTTGACCTATAGAGAGGGGTACGCGAGGGGAATCTTTTGGGTACGCGATAGTTCTTAGAATATACTGAGGCGTTCGAGTGATGGTGTGAAGACATATTTTATAAAGCATTACGGACTGATTTATTCATTGTTACCAGAGTAGATCTTTAATTTCGTCCATACATCTAAGACAAGTTGCATATGAAGTAAGATTACATAAATGAATAGGGATTGTCGTACCAATTATTCTGTGTACTATTCCGATGAAAAATTAAAATGAGAATTAAGTGGCTGTAGACAATTACTGGTGTGGCATTGTTTTATAAAGCCAGAAACGAGAGGATGGATTAAGAAACGAAAAGGGTTTTTATTGTGCAGAAAAAGTCAGAAAAATGAGATTAATAAAAGGTATCTATATAAATCTTAAGGTAGAAGGGAAAGCGAAGGAAATAAAAAAGATGTGGTGTGACAGAAGCACCTGTGTCACAAAGCTCCAGGCATATTCTAGGGCGGGATGCGTGTGTTGTGACGCACTGATAAGGCGATGTGTTTGTTGGCTTCTATAGTCGTAATGTGTCGCCGTGCCCTTGGTCCTTCAGAAATGTGCATTACAAGTTGAAGCAAGCCACTTGTTACTTGTTGTATGAAAGAAAGAAAGAATTCGGAGATAAAGGATGTCAGAACTGAAACATTTATTTGATTTATTTCTATTTGTCTTTTTTGTTTGATTGAGAAAAAAAACAATCTGAGAAAATATAGTTACATCTTTGTCTACATGTATATGTTTGTGTATGTTTACAAGTGCATACGTCCACATCAAAACATCAACAGCAGCATCAGTATAGTAGTAAGTGCTTTAGTATAATAGTATAACCGTGGTGGTGGCGATGGTGGTGGTGGTGGTTCTCCAGTTTATCACACGCTTTCCAAGATTCTTGCCTCTTAGTGGACTTTCCCTCTTCTTAAAGATAATGCAAGTTTTTCCTTTTTCCATCAAACAATACTCTCCTTCACTAGCTAGCGTGTTGCTGGAAAATACTAAAACGAAAGTATCTCAAGCTTTTTTCTCCTGAGAACAAGATTTCTTTCACTGGAAACTCTTGAGAAAATATCTGATCAAGTTTTCCCTTCCGCTGGCCTAATTTTCCGGGAAACTAATTTTATTATGATTTTTTTTTTCATATATATTTCTGTGTGAGGCAAATGTTCCGCCGGAGCGACTTTGCTGGGCAGGCAGGTGCGTGTTTCCCTCAGGCGGGGCAAGGGAGGCGAGGGGCGAGGCGCTTCCCCGTGCTGCCTGACTCCCTCACTACCTCTGCTCATCCCCCCATCCTCATTCCCCTTGGGGCTCTCTCTCTCTCTCTCTCTCTCTCTCTCTCTCTCTCTCTCTCTCTCTCTCTCTCTCTCTCTCTCTCTCTCCGTGTTAATTTCCAGTTTCCGTGTTTTCCCTTCCTCCCTCCCTTAGTCCTTCCCTCCCTCTAACCCTTCCCTTCCCCCACCCACATTTACTTCATCGGTTTCGTCCCTCCTCTCCTCCCTTTCATTTCGTCTCCTCGTCCTTCACTCCTCCCCACTCCCCCTAACCTTGCCTCGCTTCTCTGTTTTCCTTTCAAACTCTTGTCCAAATATTTTCCGAGCTCTTTCCTTACTCTATTCCTATTTTTTTCTCTCTGTCCTCCTCGCCCTTTACTTCTCTTTTGGTTACTTCTCTTCGCAGTCCTGGCTGGGTTTGCCACGCTCTCTCTCTCTCTCTCTCTCTCTCTCTCTCTCTCTCTCTCTCTCTCTCTCTCTCTCTCTCTCTCTCTCTCTCTCTCTCTCTCTCTCTCTCTCTCTCTCTCTCTCTCTCTCTCTCTCTCTCTCTCTCTCTCTCTCTCTCTCTCTCTCTCTCTCTCTCTCTCTCTCTCTCTCTCTCTCTCTCTCTCTCTCTATATATATATATATATATATATATATATATATATATATATATATATATATCATCTGTATCTACTGTAAAACGTGACTCTCTGTCAAAGTTTCCTTTCTTCTTTGAGTCAATTTTCTGGCGTTTGAAACCTTGGTAAAGTTCGGAGGCTTTTCCCTCACGCTAAATCGGTGGTGTGTCGGGGAAGTGTTTAAATATTCCTCTCCTTCCCTCCCTTCCCCTCTCCCTCTCTCACATTCCCTTCCTCACTCCCTCAAAGTAAGTGTGGATAATGAGATTTCGCCTTCGTTATGTGAGGCTGCGGTGGGGGTGTTTAAGCTGTCCCTGCGAGTGTGCGCACGTGGCTGTATCTATATGTATGTGTGATGCGTGTATGGACAGGGCGTGGGGTGTTTGTCTAGAGTGGTTTCTGTTTGACAAATGGTCTGTAGCAAGTCATGTTCGGAAGACCCACAAGCAGTAATTCTCGTCTCTGGTACTGACTCGCAAGGTGTACCGGTAGGCCACAGGACATAGGCCAGTACTGTATTCAGAAACACTGTTCTCTCACCATAGGCATCTCAAAGGCCACAGAGGTGATTATCTGGATTCTCAAGAATGTTTCTCCTGTTTATAATGTAGAAATCATGGTAATGCATCATGAGAACTATGAAAAACTCTGATAAATGTCCGTGCACTTCGACTAGAGGCGGTGTAGAGATGTTTCAGAATACGGTTACATACGTAAGTCAAATTTTATTCTGTTTGGTTGTTAAGTTGTTAGATTATATGCGCCACTGACGTCACCCACCATGCTGTCCTAAGACACTTGAGTATATGGCCAGTCTCCGCGCCGGGCATTGGGGACAGTTCCTCCTTTTCTGTGCGTTGGGGACATTTCCTCCATCTCTGTGTGTATTTCCAGTAAGTCCCTATGCAGTGTGCTTCTCCGTGTTTTCCGTGCAGTAGGCGGCTCACGAGGGCAGCGGCACTGGTCAGCTATTTCTCGTCTTGCTTTGTTTGATCGGGATAGGATTTGCCGTCGTTAGTGAAGGTTGTGGAGCTGCCCTGTTCTCCCTCTATAAACACTGCCACCCTAAATGTACGTAATGATGACGTCTTACTCATCGACTGCAGATGCGTCAGAGTTGTTATTGATTAATTATTAAGGATGAGGAAGAGGACGTGAGGGTGATTGTGTGTGTGTGTGTGTGTGTGTGTGTGTGTGTGTGTGTGTGTGTGTGTGTGTGTGTTGTTGTTGTTGTTGTTGTTGTTGGGTAGGTGTAATGTTGGATTATTCTTTGTATTTAGTACAGAATAACGAAATATTTTTTAAAGAAACCAATTTTCACTTAGGTTTCCACCAAAGCTTCCTAGTTTTCAAGACAAAGCAAAACCAGTGATACACCATGCTGTGTTGTTTTCATGTAGTAACTTCCTTTCATTTGATCATTTTACGTAACCTTTTTCAATTTAAGTTTATTTTTTTCTCATCATGACGTGACAATATTTCCTGTAGAGTGTCTCCCTCTCGTCCCCCTCACCTTTACCCTAAGAACCGAGGGTCATCTTTAGCCTCTCGTGGACCCTTTCAGCCCCGGGCATTCAGGGACAGCTTGCTTCTAGAGGCTCTTGTGAGGGTAAAGTTGTGTTGCTCACTCTCTCTCCCCGCGAGGCATCGGGCTGCACCCAGCCAACTCTAAGGCCACTGTGGTTCACCCTTAGATCCTCCTATGAACCCTTTACCTTCTTCAACCCTTGGCCACCTGATACCTCTTGACCTTCCATTATATTGTTATTCCTTTTAGTTGTTTTCCTGACCAACTAAGGAACAGATTTTCACGAAGTAACTGATTTATCTTTAGATGTTTGAGAAAAGGCATTCTTCCACCCTGATCACCAGCCACACTTTGATGTCTTTTAAGAATTTGATACCATTTAGCGGCTTCCTTGTGATGCACTGAGTCTGATATATTTTATTAAAGTAATTGATTTATTTGTAATTGGTTTATTCGTAGTTTTTGGAGGGATTATTTATTGAATGTTTCACTTTCCCTCCATGATCAACTGACGCTTTTAGGTTTAAACCCTTTAGTTGTTTCGCTTTAACTCGCTGATACCTTTTGGCTTCCTGTCAACTATTTGGTTAATCTTTGAATGTCATCTGACTTAACTAAGACCCTTCAGCTCATCTCGAGCTCTGCCAAGCAGGTATTGCTAGTTCCCCTGCTTTTGAATGTAATAAATATTTAAGTTTTGAGGTTTTACTTTTAGATGAAACAATAAATTATATGGTTTATTTCTTTTTGCTCTTGTGTGACATATAACTTTCCTTTAAAACAAAAGATAAACTTTATTTTCCACACACTTTGCTTTGAAGTGCCTGTATCTCTTTGGTCAACTCCAGATCTCTAATACTCTTTGTAAACCCTTCGGCGTCCCGTCTCCCTCCCAAGAAAACCTTACAGCTTCACTTGGACGCTGTAAACCAACAAAGATGTCCTTGACTGAGACTCATTGTCTTAACCACTCTCCTTACCTCGTCCAGTCAATCTTTTAGTCTGTATAGGAAGATTCATCCCTGGCTGAATAAGGACTCAGGATCTTTCGGTATGATCTTTAGTCTGAAACGGCAAACTTAGTGAGTCTTTCCTAAGATACTTTCCTTGCCTGTCTGTAATTAACTCATAGCAGTAGCTGTCGTCGCTGGACTCGTCTAGCGAGCTTACAGAGATCTGTTCACCTGCCACCTGCCGAGAGGTTAAAGGTGAGGGCAGGTGACGATTCGGAAGAGGAAGAGGGGTAGGAGAGGGAAGAAGAAAGGAGGATAGGAATGGAGGCGGATGGCGCTGCACAGTTAGTTCGGGGGAGGAAAGATCAAGGAGAGAAATGTAGGCAAGCAGGTGGACGCCAGGCAGAGGAGGGGATGGCGGTGAGAGAGCTAATCGTCGGAGTAATTTGATGAAGTTTGAAGGTTGGCCACTGAAGTAAATTAAAGTTTGCCGCAGTAGTTTGCAGTTCAGGGCCGTGTTATCAAAGTTCCCTCACCGCCATCACAACGCCACCACCAGCGCCATTACCGCTGCCGCTTGCGATGGTGCTGTTTTTATGAAATACTGATTCTTTGAACATCAAACCAAAAATGTTTCAGGTCTAAAGCAAATAGGAAAGATAATAAAAAAATAATGAAATAATGAATGAAAATCTTCATGTTTCATTTCGAAAAGTCTAAAACATACAGAAAACAGAGAGAGAGAGAGAGAGAGAGAGAGAGAGAGAGAGAGAGAGAGAGAATAAGGTATTTGTGCCAGAGCTTGTCGGTGAAGGGAATGAAGGAGAGAGAACGCTAGTTAACTCTTGTATTGACGGGGCGGCGATGAGAGGGAGAACAAAGTATTGTGCAGGGGGGACGTCTGGGGGAGACGTGTTGTTAACAGGATCGGAAGAGCGAGGGTGAAAACAGTATTAAAAATAGAAACGCGTTGTGGCGGCTTGATAGAAGTCAGGAGTGTCATGATACGGAAAGCTGCAGTGCCACCCTCTGGCAGATCTCTCGCCTAGCTCTAAAAAACTCGATAAAAAGATGAGCTGATCCAAGCCTTCCTGCCTTAAAGATGATCAGAGAGTGTAACGTTCACGCCACCATGTAGAAGACGAATAGCTTTTTGATGCTGTGCTCACAGAGATAATCTGTGAGTCTAACGCAAAATCGATCTTTATATTACAGCCTAGGGGGGTCATCCCCTCCCCAATCCTTACAAGTCAGTATCAGAAGCGTCTCCTCTTGGCTTCGTTCAAAGGCAACACAAAAAAAGCGACAGACTGCAATGGTAAAGCTATATTCACAAGGATCCAATAGTGATTAGCTTATCTGGAAAACCAAATCTTTAGAGTTCTTTCAAACACGTGGATTTTGAGCAGGATACTAGAGGAGTAGCGTAGGTAACGGAAGACGGCGAAGTCTTCCGAAGTTCGTCAGATTTTTATGTAAAGAAAGTTTAAATCATGAATGTTGGTGAGCGTGCAAATCAAGGTTTCAAGCTTTGCTTCATTTCGTGTTACTCTCTTCGGCCATTTTGCATGGTAATTCTAAACGATTTATGATTCATTACTGGAGAGTTTAAAGATTCGAATTATTAAGTTGTACCAAAAGAATAGATGACTCCTGTGCATGAAGACAGTAGTCAATTGTGTGCTGCAGTACATGAAGTGACACCACTTACTGCACAAAATTGTAAATCAACAAATGAGGATGTAAAGGTATATAGTACATAGTATATACGTAGTATGTAATCCATGTAGTGTATGATATTCTGTATGGAAAGTATATGCATAGTTTACGTTCTGTACGTTGGAAAACCAGAAGAGGAAAAAACCACTGTTCACTTACTACATTGATAATGTAATCTTGTAAATAAAAAATAATCATTCAGGAGCTGAAAAATCCTCAAGATTGAAAGTTACAGACTGGAGAGCAAGTGATATCATTGCATACACAAACACAACGTTAAGTTTGCCTCGTGTTCCTAAGATGGATGTAAGTCGTAAGACCCCCAAGTGTTGTGGAAGTTAATATCAGGAAAGTTTATGGAGATATATCATGATTTGTCTGTGAAGACGTCATTAGGGAGTGTTTCTGGCTCCCATCGCTTGGCGACAACTCCGTGATGTGGTTAGGTAACTAAAATGTGAACACTGTACGTACACTTTTATGGGGGGAACTAAATAATCGCTGTCTAGTTACAGTAGACCACAAAGCAAGGTAATCAGGAGAGGACACAACGGATAAGGTGGTGAGCGTTGGATCGGGCAGATCCACGGGTAGTTCGAATCCCACCACGTACAACCTTAAACACTTTGCAATTTGTCGAGTGGTTTAAAGTTACCTATATGTCACCATGATACCCAAGTTCTAGGTGGTTACACCCAAGATGAGCTTAGGTGGTGATCTGGGCCCTGATATGGGTACCACGATAAATGAAATTGCCTGCGCCACTAATGGGCGGAAGCTGAACAGCGCTTCCTACATACTCTTCAGTGTGCCCACAGGCGCTAAAGGCCTTAACGTAAAAAAAAAAAAGAAAGAAAGAAAGTAATACCTTAACCTTACCATATCACCATCTCAATCCTTTTGTCTCTTGCACGCATTCCCTTCAAATGTCTTGCTCCATATTCCTAACAGAGCACAGGCAAAATATTAAAGATTAGAGTTCAGGATGGTTGATATGAAGGCTCTCTCTCTCTCTCTCTCTCTCTCTCTCTCTCTCTCTCTCTCTCTCTCTCTCTCTCTCTCTCTCTCTCTCTCTCTCTCTCTCTCTCTCTCTCTCTCTCTCTCTCTCTCTCTCTCTCTCTCTCTCTCTCTCTCTCTCTCTCTCTCTCTCTCTCTCTCTCTCTCTCTCTCTCTCTCTCATCACAGCAGTGCGTGGGTTGGTGCCTCCTGCTCATGTGTTGTTTTGTGGTGCCTCGAGTTTACAAGTACGAGTATGTGTGTATGTGTTTTGTCGTGGCGTGTTGTTACAAGAAATATACAGTTTTCGTTTTGTGTTTTTCGGACCGCTGTTCCCTGTGTGTGTTTGTCTGTGTGTGTGTGTGTGTGTGTGTGTGTGTGTGTGTGTGTGTGAGAGAGAGAGAGAGAGAGAGAGAGAGAGAGAGAGAGAGAGTTTTGTAACGCTGTGCTCTTGTTTTCGTGTTGTTTCGATTATGTTTATAGTTTTTTTTCCTTTTCTTGTTCTTGTTTTTTTTCTTCTTCTTCTTCTTCTTCTTCTTCTTCTTCTTCTTCTTCTTCTTCTTCTTCTTCTTCTTCTTCTTCTTCTTCTTCTTCTTTTTCTTCTTCTTCTGTTATTTGATGCCATGTATTTTCTTTTAAATGTCTCCGTTTTCTTCTCTTTCTTTTCCTACTTCTTTTCATCCTCCTTTTTTTTCCTACCTTTTATTTTTTGTTCTTCTTACCCTTCCATTTTATTTCTTCCCCCTCCTCCTCCTCCTCCTCCTCCTCCTCCTCTTTTTTTTTTTCTTCTTCATGGTTTTGTTTTCTCCTCTTCTCTTTCTATAACTCTTCCTCCTTTTCTCCCGTTTCCCACTTTCTCTCCCTCTTTCGCTTTCTTCCTCCTCCTCCTCCTCCTCCTCCTCCTCCTCCTCCTCCTCCTCCATGCAATACTACAATTTATGTATTTTTATCCTGTGTTATATTTCTTTGCATTCTGCCAGCTTTGTGTTGCTGCGTGTTGTGTTGCTATTACGCATCACTGTGCTGTTATGTTGTTCTGTTGGTGGTGTAACGCTGTACTGCTGCCCTGTCCTGTGTTGAGGTGTACAATGTTGAGCTTCGCTGTATAGCACTGAGATGTGTCTACCCTGTGTTGGGATGCTCTCTCTACCGCCGAGGGCAATGTAGTTCTTAGTGCTGTCTGGAAATGCAGGCTGTGTTTTCTGTGGTGAGATTTGGTGGCGTGCGCAATGTCTCTTTGTGTTACACGGGATGATTGCCGTGGTTGGGCATGAGGTCTTGTTGTGTTAGGAATTGGTATTACAAGTGTCACAGCTGCTCGATAGGAAGTGGAACACATTCTGGCGGTGAACTACTTGTGTTCTCGATGTCCTCCTGTCTCTGAAAGGGCTTATTTTTAACGGGTCTATTTTCTTTCTCTTCCTTTCTCATGTAATCGCTTTTAAGAGGCTCTTAAGCAAGAAATGCATTGGCATATTACTGGGAGCTCGCGGTACCCAAGTCTTTCGCTTGTCTTCACTTTAAGGTCATCAGCTCAGCCCTTTGTAGGGACTTGACTTTCTCCTCGAGCCACTTTGGCATTTCTGAAGCTTCAAGAAAGTCCCTCGACTCCCAAAACCTATACACGAGTTCCTAGCTCTCCGTTCCTCCTCCCCCTTCTTCTCCTCCTCCTGCTCCATCTCCTCCTCCTCCTGCTCTCCCCGCCAGCTCTCCTGACTAGCGAGGAGTCTGTCGTCACAATAACAGAGTGGCAGCATCGCCGGGGTCTGACGAGACATGGTGCTCCTGTATCAGCTAATTGCTTCCGTGTCCCTGACAGTCAGGCGCTGTGTGGGGGCCAGTCAGCTCACAGTCTAAACCAGTCAGAGAGGGACGGGGAAGTCAGTACTGTCCAAACTCCAATTTAATGATCTCTAACAGCACAGTGGAGTGAGAGGGAGAGTCGCAGGGAAAGGGACGGCGCCTCTTGTTAGCCTGAGTTGTCCTGTGTACTCTCTTTTTTATGACCTTGAGTGCAAGTGAGAACAAGTGAAAAAAAAAAGTGACCTGCAATGGATGGTCGTTGGCAGTGTGTGTGTGTGTGTAGAGGCAACACCACCACGACGCACCTCCAAAGTTTACCACTGCTGAGGTTCCCGGGCAGCCGGCCAGCGACGCCCCCCGCTTGTTCCACACTTCCTGCCGCGCATAACAGAGTGCAACACGGGATGACAGAGCGTATCAGGGTGCATAGCCGAGCCCCGCCGCCCGGGTGTACGGTACTGTATAGGTGCCGGATGGAGAGTTCTACTGAAGTCTTGGTGGATCGCTGCATTGGTGTGTGTATGTGTGTGTTACGGAAGGGAGGCCTGGGTGGTGGGGGTATTGGCGGCGGCGAGGGCGATGCGTCGTGCCGATGTAAGCATATTGGCTCCCTAACTTGCCTTACAACGCTGATTTTCCGGCTCGCTGATCCGTTCATGCGTGTCGACAGTTGGCGTTGGTGGTTCCGTTTTCCCTCCCTCCTCCCTCTCCCTCCAGTACTCTCTCCTCCCTCTCCATCCAGTACGCTCTTCTCTCCTCCCTCCTCTTTCCCTCCTCACCTCCCCCTCTCCCGTCCCTGCCCGGCGTTGGAAATCGATGGCGTTCGTTCACTCGACGGGCCGCCGCCGCGTGGTCATTTGCATCCTCGACTGTCATTTGTCTGGCGGCGTCTAAGCCAGGCAATGATTGGCTGTTAGGGCGGCCAATCAGTACATATTTGTATATTTATTCGGTTTCATATTTTTGTTTTAGATTAAATCCCATATGGAAAAGTGATAATTTGTATTTCCTCTATACGTGTATGTGTGTGTGTGTGTGTGTGTGTGTGTGTGTGTGTGTGTGTGTGTGTGTGTGTGTGTGTGTGTGTTTCTATGTATACTATATATGTACATAAATGTTTATTTGTATTATGAATATATTACGTCTCTCTCTCTCTCTCTCTCTCTCTCTCTCTCTCTCTCTCTCTCTCTCTCTCTCTCTCGTCCTCTTTCTGGCGATGGATTATCCGAAAGTGTATCCGCGATAATCCGGGATTCACTTGGACCCGAGTGTTCCCGACGCCCGCCGCCGACTGATCCGGCGTGATGGGTTTCTGATGAAGCGCCTCGGTCATCGCTGGAGTCGAGGCTTCATATCGGGCAAGGCAGCGGTGCGAGACTTGGCTCACAGAGGACTTTTGATGTTCTTTGAGGCATTTGTGTGTGTGTGTGTGTGTGTGTGTGTGTGTGTGTGTGTGTGTGTGTGTGTACTCACTGTGTGTTTGCCAGGAGTTAAAAAGAAGAAAAATCCGAGTGTTAGCAAAAATCAAAGCAGGAAAAAAAAAAAAATAGGAGTAAAATGCAGGAAGGAATAAGAAGGATAATCAATAAAGAAGAACTAAAGCCGTCAACTTAAACGCTGGTTTGTTTGCTCGTTGTACATTTGCCAGGAGTTAGAAAAAAAAACGTGTTTGAAAAAGGTAAAAATAGAAGAAAAGTGAACGCAAAATAAAGAAGTAAAAAGGAAAGATAAGGATAATCGATTGAGAGGCGCTGAAGCTGTCAACATAAGCGCTGATCTCTTTGCTTACCGTTGTATTTGTCATGCGTTAGAAAAAATATTCGAAAAACGTAAGATTGAAAAAATAATGAAAGCAAGAACGGAAAGAAGAAAAAAAAAAGTAGGAAGGATAAAAATAGCAGAATGAGAGGAGCTAAAGACCTAAAGTTGATGTTGATGATGATGATGATGCTGATGAAGACGTCACGTAAATATTTTAGACGCTCCCCAAAAACGCAGTAATGAGCCGGGGAGTGGGAGACGCTGGAGAAAACAGGTGAAGGCAAGAGGAGAAGATTAGCCCTTAAGATTAGGCAGGATCAAGTAACAGTGGGGGAGGATTGGGTGACCGCCTGGGGAGAGAGAGAGAGAGAGAGAGAGATTGAGATTACGAGCAATGAACTAAGTGATACCTGACCTTATACAGGGAGAGACAGGACGATGGGACTCTTGGAAAACACACACACACACACACACACACACACACACACACACACACACACACACACACACACACACACACACACACACACACACACACACACACAGGGAAGGGGAGACTACTAGCAATCACTGGCCGGTATCCTGAACTGCTTTGCTCTGTCATTACGTCCATTTTCAAGGAACACAGAAATTAGCTATGTTCCCAACACTGTTTTCCTCATTGATGACAGAGATATCTTGTTAACCAGCCATAATAACAGTAAAAATAGTGTTAAAAATTGTGTAAATTCAACGAAAGGCTTTTGAAAATGTCAGGGTGCGGCGTTGAAGTGTTTCAGAACGTGGACTGAGGATGGAGTGCAAAAATAATGTTGAGAAAGTATACCTGGTGAGCGTAGCATGCGTAATGATGAATAAAAAGACAGAACGCGAGAAAAAGAAAAATATTGACACCCGGAAAGAAACTAATGGCCTGAATAATTGTGTCCATTCGAAAACAAGAAATTAGATGATAAAAAAGGAAAAACTATGATAAAAAAATATTTTGGTGTTCATAAATAGAAGGAAGTAAAAAGTTATGGAAGGGGATGAAAAAAATAAATCGAAGGTGCTGAAGGCGGGAAGGAGATTTGTGAAGACAGAAAGGGACGATTAAAGAAATGTCACGAGTTTTCAGAATAAGAGAATTAGCATGATTGATGGTTGAATTTCGGCGCCTAAATGAGAGAGCGATTAAGCAAACGAAAGAAGGATCCTGGAAAGTAGAGAAAATTACGATCGATCTGGAAATTTCAAGACGTGGAGAAAGAAAAAAATGGGGGAAAAAAAGAAGAAAGCTTTACCCTAACTTTTTTTTTCAGTGAAGATTCTAGTTTTTTTTTATTCTCTTCTCTCTCATTCTCGCTCCTATCGTGCCAGAAGTCGGGGAAAGAAATATTTGTTGCCAGAAGGGAAACTTTTGGGAAACCTACCAGAGAAAAGTTTGATACAGAGTTAGTGATTAAAACTGATCTGTCGTTGGAATGGC
>NC_059294.1:19887474-19919974 GCF_017591435.1 Portunus trituberculatus
CCTCTCATGTTTCCCTCTCTCTCCCTATTCTGCTTGTTCTCTCTTACATAGAAACTCCCACCACCACCACCACCACCACCACTACCACCACCACTAGCCCTCTTCCTTCCCCTAACACACTGTACAGTAACTTACCGACGCTTCCCCTCTCACCGCTTCCCATACATTGTCCTCCCCTCCCTGCTTCCCCTATATGGCACCCACAGACCTCGCTCGTGGCGCCCCCTTACTCCCGACTCCCTCTCTCTCTCCTCCTCTCTTTGTCGTGTCCCCTGCACCCCTCTCCCTCAGTAGCGGTGGTAGTAGTAGTAGCAACCTTCTCCCTTTATCAAGAGTCGCTTCTATTTCGCCTCCTCCTCCTCCTCCTCCTCCTCCTCCTCCTCCTCCTCCTCCTCCTCCTCCTCCTCCTCCTCCTCCTCCTCCTCCTCCTCCTCTCCTTCCCGTCCTCTCTCATCTCTCCCTTCTCTCTTCTTGTCACCACCAGACTCTCACGATTATCCACATCTTATAATTATCCTTTCAAACCTCCTCCTCCTCCTTCTCCTCCTCCTCCTCCTCCTCCTCCTCCTCCTCCTCCTCCTCCTCCTCCTCCTCCTCCTCCTCCTCCTCCTCCTCCTCGTGTTTCTCTTCCACCTCCTCCTCTTCTTCATCTTCATCCTTTGGTAAATACTCACACACACACACACACACACACACACACACACACACACACACACACACACACACACACACACACACACACACACACACACACACACACACACACACACACACACACACACACACACACACACACACACACACACACACACACACACACAGAGTTGTCGCCTCCACGCCCGTCCTCTATCGCTTAACCTGACACCTGGAACGCCCAGAAGTGATCCCAGGCTTCCGTTCCCCCTTAAAAGCCTGACGCAACTCGCTCCTCCAGCCTCATATAAGCCCCCCATCAACCTACCCACCCTCCAAACATTGTCTCCTCTTCGTCTTCCTCTTCTTTTCTTCCATTTCTTTCTCCTCCTTCTCCTTTCTCCTTTCTCCTTCTCCTTCTCCTTCTCCTTCTTCTCCATTTCCTTCTTTTCCTTTTCTTCCACGTTCATTCCTCCATAGAACCCACCGCACAACCCCTCCTTCTTCTTCCTCCTCCTCCTCCTCCTCCTCCTCCTCCTCCTCCTCCTCCTCCTCCACCTCCCAAGACGGCTAACAATAGGAAAAGCCTGGATTACCTCACCTTCTTTGCCACCAAGCGATTAAGGAGCCGACTGGTGATCCTTTGAGTAAATATGAATCTCTCTCTCTCTCTCTCTCTCTCTCTCTCTCTCTCTCTCTCTCTCTCTCTCTCTCTCTCTCTCTCTCTCTCTCTCTCTCTCTCTCTCTCTCTCTCGGTCTTTGCTGTCTCATTCCTTTTCCTACACCCTCGCATTTTTTTTTTCTTTTATTATACATTCTCTTTTTTTTCTTCTTCCTCCTCCTCCTCCTCCTCCTCCTCCTCCTCCTCCTCCTCCTCCTCCTCCTCCTCCTCCTCCTCCTCCTCAACAGCAACCTCTGGGACTCCTCACTTGTCTCTCTCTCTTCAGTGGCAGCAGCGCGTCGCCATTTCGTTCAAGGTCATCAGTTTTTCTTTCTCATCAACGCTTCAAGTATGACAGGACGGAGGTGATGAGGAGCAGAGTACGACGACGACGAGGAGGAGGAGGAGGAGGAGGAGGAGGCGAAAATAGATGGTTCATATCTTTCTTGGTGTACTTTGACATTACGATTGCAAGAGAGGACCAGAAGGGGGAAAAAAAAGAAGGCTGAGATGGAAGTGAAGGAGGAAGAGGAAAATTTTCACGGTCGGTCGAATGAAAGCGTGTCATCGATAGTGTTGTGAGAGGCGGGAAAAATTGTAGCCTGGAGAAGACAAAAGTTAGATAAGGGAGAGGAAAAGGGATATGACAGAGAGAGAGAGAGAGAGAGAGAGAGAGAGAGAGAGAGAGAGAGAGAGAGAGAGAGAGAGAGAGAGAGAGAGAGCTATTTCATCTTTTAATTGTTATTACATTAATTTTCTCGTTAGTTTATTTTATCCATTTATTTGTTTATTTTTGTATTCATTTTTTTCACTTTTCATTTCTTTATTTATTTATTGTTAGTTAGATTGAGTGTAATCCTGTAGCTTCCTCTCCCTGTGTTATTTGCATCGTGTCACCTTGCGTCACTCCCCATCCCCACCCACCACGTGACGCAGCAAGGCGAGGGAAAGGACGGAGAGAGATCCTACCGTCCCGCCCTCCTTCTCCCACCCAAGAAGGCGGATCGTGGGCATCATTCATCGTGGCATTGTGTTTGTTTACTGCAGCACGCGACGCTCTCATCTCCCTTCGCCTCCCATCTTACTCTATCCCTTCTTTTCTTTTCTTTTTTTTTTTTTTGTGAGTGTATGTGTGGAATTCTCTCCCTCATTTGTCCCTTCTAAAATCTCCCGTTTTTTTATATCATCCTCTCTCCCTCTATTCCTTTCACCATGCCCCGCCTCTTCCCATGTATCATCACCCTTTCTTTTCTCCCTGTGTAGCGCCTTGACTTACGAAAGCCTTGACAGAGTATAAGAAAAAAAAAAAAGAAGCGTGAATTTTTTATTTTGTAGTGCATCTCGGGTATCGAACAGCTACATTAAGGCTGGGAAGATGCTACTTTAGATGCCACAATGCGTTCGAAGCTTTTCCGAGAATCGTCACCAGCTTCTATGATTCCACCGCAGGACAAACGCCTTCCCAGCTTCCTCCACTCATACGTCAGCTGCCTGTCTGTTCCAGCCCATCTCACACAGACTTGCCTCGAGCAGAAATTCCTCACTGCTTTATCCTTCGCTGGAAGTATTATTATCATTATTGTTTTTGCTATTTCTATTTTTACTATTACCATTATTTTTGTATTGTTATTATTTGAAAATTATTATCACCATTATTGTCCGTATTTTCTGTGTCTTTTGTAGGGCATCATATAGAGAAGAACTTTCCTAGTCCTCTTTCTTCCTTTCTTTCTGTCGTCACTTACACATTATACACGGAATACAGTGGTAGTGTTGTTGGACCTTGCCACAGAGCTGTGTTGTGTCTTGTCTCTAGAGCAGGGGTTCTCAACCTTTTTATCGTTAAGAACCCCCTGAGTTATAAGACCATCTACCAGTACCCCCAGTATTGTCACATGGAACATGGAACTCAATATGCAATGGCACTGCAAAGGATTTTATTAGATCAGCTATCTAAGTACCCCTGGAAATCTTCTTATGAACCCCCTGTGGTTTCGCGCTGTCAGGATGGCCACTGTCCATGAGCTAACATCATTAGGTCTCTATGACGCTGAAGACGTCTATGCAGAACGGTTTGGTTGGCAATAGACAATCTCATTATCAGACTTTGATTTCTAAGTTATGAAAATAATCTCATTTACGGGGCTTCATAGGTTCATGGTGTCTTGTAGTCTACTTACTAACCTAGAAGGAAAGAAAATATCATACTAACTTCGAGCTATCAATTGAGGAAGAAGTAATCTTTGTCCCAGGAATAGAGCAAGATGGTATATAAAAAAACACAATGCATAGTTATAACCTAACTCTACTATTATAGCGTTTTTGTCGTAGATACATGTTTAGAAATACTTTACCTATCTTGATATCTCCTTATGTGACAAAAGAATATCCAAAAATATACGATATGCAGTTGACCATCTTTTCTGTGAAATATTACGATATCTGTTGAATCTGGCAACTTCAACGGGAGTTTGGGTCCTCTCCTAGTGTTTCCTTATGATTGAAACATTGATATTTACACGTCATTGTGATCAGGGAAATAAAGAAAACTAAGTTTGCTTTTTCTAAGAGCATGAAATAGAAAAATTTATGTTTACAAGTGGCAGTTTATGTATAAGACACGCAAACCTGTGTGCACTCATCCACTCTATCCAGAAGCTTAACTAATTTTCAAAAGTTCCCCAATAGCTACACAACTACCATTGGTCTACTGTTTCTATCCAGTTACCTACAAACACGTACACATTCAAGGCAGCAACATGCAAAGTACACTAAATACTCCGGAGCAAAGCTGCCTCACCTTGTTTCATTAATCAGCTAACTCTTGCACACTTTCACACCAAAGCTATTTTTCATTTACCATCGACGATTTTATATTCACGGAATACAGTGGTAGTGTTGTTGGACCTTGCCACAGAGCTGTGTTGTGTCTTGGCTCTAGAGGTGAGCCTTAAGACTCCTCGCCATGAACGAGGGCACGCTTGCCATGAGCTGACAGTACCAGTGGTCCTTTACGTTAGGTTAGGTTAGGTTAGGTTAGGTTAGGTTAGGTTAGGTTAGGTTAGGTTAGGTAAAAGGACTCACTTCATGACAGCGTTTGGGGAGTGGTGTGTGGCGGGTCATTGCTCATGGCGACCTGTGTGAGGCATTGCAAGGTTGCATCGTCACTGCTCTCATAACCACGGGACTGGGGTTGACCCTTTCTGGGTAAAAGTTTCGTCCCAGTACCTGTGTAGGTAATAATACTTTGGATCGTTTCGCCATCGCCATCGCCGCACCGTTAGCCTCGATAAACGGATCGTTATCCTCAACAAACACATCTGTACCGTGGACACTGGAATCGCAACCTGTCGTGGAATCCCATTGTTAGCGTGGACTCATTTTCCTTCGCGGCTTCAAGCTCACTGATTGTTGTCAACTTGCAGCGCCTCATACTAGGCAAGGCGTCGCCTTAAGCAGGGTGCCGTGTCTACCGTCCATCAGATGATGCCGTGAGGGGCCTTTAAGGGGTGATAAGGGCTCCTTGCATAGAGTCTGGTGGTGAGTGGTGTGTACAGGACCTGAATCCCACCACGTACCGTCTTGAAACTATGTAATTTGTCGAGTGGTTTAAAGTTACCTACATGTCACCATGGTATCCAGGTTCTAAGTGGAGGTGTAATTGCCTTACACCAAAGATGCGCTTGGGTGATGATATAGCTCCCTATTATGGGTACCACTATGAATAAAACTGCCGGCATCACTAATGGATGGAAATTGAACAGCGCTTCTTATACTCTTCAAGTAGACCTACAGGCGCTATAGGCCAGGACATAAAAAGAAAAATACATTCTGTGTGTGTAATATGAGACTTTTTTACCGGTATGTGTTTGTTTACTAGTCTATCATTAGAATCAACCTGCTCTCCTCTGATGGAGTGCATGGAGCAAGCCACATTGTGTGTCTCATTTACCATGCTTATCCATCCTTGCATCGCTCCGGCAGAAGAAATGTCATCAACTAATGGGAAAAGATGTGAGAAATTGTAAAGGTAAATCCTTTCACATAGAAATTTCCTTTAGATTGATAAGACATGTTGTAATTATAGATTTTTAACACTAATTACGAAGGAAGTGATGGAATATACCCAATATTTCAGCCTCGTTTTTTTTTTCAGTAGAATTTAAGATTACTCAGATGATAGACGACAACGAACTTTAAGAGCACTGAAAGGGTTCTGAACGCTATATTGGAGAATCAAATCCTGAACCATAAGGTCGTGAGAGGAGCTACTCAGGCCGCTTAGCGTAAAGTGACTTCATGGAGAGCCGATTAGCGAGATGCTCTTATGTACGACTATATCACCAGGTACCTCAAGACCCTCCTCTCTTGTTCACGGCTCCATTTTGACGCCCAGCAACACAGCAGGAAGGTGTTGCCGGGTGAATCAGTGACGCAGAACACACCAAGTCAGCCAAGACTCCTCCGTCCTCAAGAAGATGGAATTTGTGAAGAGTGTGATTTATTTTCTCATGACAAGCGCACGCATTTCAAATTGACTGCAGGAGGGTTTTTACATGAAGGCAGGAAATTACTATTAGGAGAGTATGGAATGGAGTAATTTTAATGCTGACAGATTAATTGGCTGACTGACTGACTGATTGATTGATTGATTGATTGATTGATTGATTGATTGAAAGGCGTAATATAAATACAACTAATCAGACAGTCTAATATAGGATTTCATGTTTGGTTTTCCATAACTTAAGAAGAAATGAAGTTAGCCTTTCAATTATAGATGACACATATCTTGTATTTTTGAGAGGCAGAGTTTCTCTGTGAGTAGTAAAGAAAGGAATAGTATGACGTGATTTCGATACATTTGCAGCAGGTATAGGTTACTGATACATAAATACAACTGAGGACAAAGCGCCACTTTGCTAAAATTGAAAAAAATAAGGCACACACACACACACACACACACACACACACACACACACACACACACACACACACACACACACACACACACACACACACACACACACACACACACACACCATAACTATAAAGTCTCTCGTAAATTTAGAAGAGGAGATGTTCCAGAAAAGGGAGAGACAATGAACACGACCATAACTCTAATGCAAACACAATTGGCATCACTGTGTGTAAAGAATGAGATGCAAATTGCAGGTTATTAAGGTTATGTAAGTTTCCTCCTCCCGTGCATCACTGTTATGCAAGATGCGAGCTGTGAGAGGTGGTGGTGGTGGTGATGGTTTCAGTACAGCTCATCATGGGAAATAAACCGTGTGAATGGGTTGATATTAAGCGAGTTTAGTTTATATCAAGTTATGCGTTGTATTAAGTAAAGCATGTATATGGAACCCTCCTCACACTCTCTCTCTCTCTCTCTCTCTCTCTCTCTCTCTCTCTCTCTCTCTCTCTCTCTCTCTCTCTCTCTCTCTCTCTCTCTCTCTCTCTCTCTCTCTCTCTCTCTCTCTCTCTCTCTCTCTCTCTCTCTCTCTCTCTCTCTCTCTCTCTCTCTCTCTCTCTCTCCTTCAATAAGGAATGCGGACGTAGACCCATCGTGGCATATAAATAAATGTTAGATAAATTTGTACAGTGGAAAGAAAAATGTAAATTCATGTTCTGTGGAGTTTCTTAGTCAATATACACGTCTGTATTGTCTCGGTGTGTTACAAAGATACAATTTACTATATATCCTTTTCAGTTTTTTTATTTTATCTTTTTAATGAAAAGAAGACAAATGTAGGGAACATATACATCCAGCTACAGGTGGCATAAACTCGCTATAAGTGGCCGAAAAGCTCAAAGCAAGTGTTACGGCTCACGCTAAGTTAGGTAACAAATGTAGGTTTGGTAATGTCGCAGCGCCGCCCGCCGCCACAGCTGTAAACAAGAGCTGCCGCTGCGGGACCAGTGGCGCCTGCCGCTTAAAGTGCGAGTATTTATGGCACCGCTAATAGTACTGCTTAACGATAGTGTTGTTAGAGGAAAGAGTGAAAGCTGGACTTGTCTAACAGCCTATTAAACATACTCAAATACTAGTTGATTTATACATCGACTTGTGTTGTTGGGTAAGTTGCCTTTATAGAAGTCCAAGAGCACTTTAAATTTTATAGTGTTCTTTTTCGTAGACTGGTACAGCTTGTTGTAATACCCGGGTTTACATTGTATATATTTTACGAATCTCGTAAATATTTCATTTAAAAATGAGAGAACCATTTTTCATGTAGGTTGAGAGTAAATATAGGTAAAATATTCTTCGTGCGCGATACAAATTATTACAAGAAAATCAGATTTTTTTGTATTCGAAGTTTCCTTTAATGTTTAGTATTCTTTCTTTTAACCTTTGCTTCTCTAAAAAAAAATCAAAGCTGTTTGTTTCCCCACGCCAGACTCACTGAAATCAGACGCTGCACACAACCTGGGAACATTTTCACTGGAGTGTACTTACCTTTCCTCATTAAAGGGTGATTAGGTTCAAAACAGTCTTCGGAAAGTGTGTGTGTGTGTGTGTGTGTGTGTGTGTGTGTGTGTGTGTGTGTGAGAGAGAGAGAGAGAGAGAGAGAGAGAGAGAGAGAGAGAGAGAGAGAGAGAGAATGTTTTTGTGTGACGCCTCAAACATGTATCACAACCTTGGCCTTACTAAGAATGTGTTTTCTCGATATATGATTTACCGTCCATTTTTTTTCCGTCATGCCTTGGGCAAAATTTAAACGACTTCAGCATTTCCTCCCACTTTTCTTTCTCCACCAGAACTGTGTTGCTGTGCCAGCTATCATTCTTTATTCATCTACATAACCTGCTATATTTTTTTGAAAACATGGAGATTCCTTCGTTTCATACATGTACAATATATCTTCCTAAGAAATACCGATATATACATTTCCAGAGATATGCTTCCAGATTATTTACTTTGCATCACTAAAAGGTGTTAGAATACATTTATTTCCACTTATTGAACCTCGTTACCTACTCAGTGGTCGTCTGTTTGTGTATTTAGCGAGAGGGAGGAAGAAAAAGAACACTATCTCCTCTTCTTTTCGTCCAAGCATTTATTCAACGTTTTTTACAAATTTACCGAGAAATAGTCCGTCGTGGATCGACTGAACAAAGACAAACAAAATTCTGAATCTAAATAAACCCATGCAAACTGTATGTCGCTTAAAGAGGGTTGTCCACACTCATTCCTGGAAGATATTTAGTTTTATTTCCGATGTTTCGTTATTAAATATGCCACACATCGTGGCAGATGTAGCAACCATTATACATACATGTGAACCTTGACATCTCGTAACCCCTTTCCTTGACCTTCTCGAACGGTCTGGCCTTATCTTATCCACCCACGCTCAGGTAAACTTCATATTGAGTAATAGTAGTAGTAGTAGTAGTAGTAGTAGTAGTAGTAGTAGTAGTAGTAGTAGTAGTAGTAGTAGTAGTAGTAGTAGTAGTAGTAGTAGTAGTAGTAGTAGTAATAGTAGTAAGAGTAGTAAGAGTAGTAGTAGAAGTATAGAGCTACATCAGAAAAACAGACCTGACCTAGAGCTACAAATACAATAGTGGAAGTAAGGAACAGCAAATCAGAAGCCTTATGAAGAGGTATAAGTGGTGGTGGTGGTGGTGGTGGTGACTGACCAGGACGACACAAATCTGAGTGGAAAGAAATGAAAAGAAACTAGAAGGGCGAAAAAAAAGAGCGATGATGAGAAGAATGAAAAAGGAACACACAGAGTAGAAAGAGGAAAATGAGGAGAGGAAAGAGTAGAAAATAAAGTCAAGGGGAAAATAGTACAAGAAGAAAATACTATGGAAAAGACGATGAAACCAAGAATAAGTAAGAAATAAGAGCCAGAAAAATGCATCCGCTACGTTTTCTGAAAGGTCCGCATTGTTATTCATTTCTTTCCGTCCATGTATACCCGAGGCCATCGTTTGGACGTTTGTGTTCCTTCTGAAGCAACATTTTTCTTGGTGGTCTTTAGTTGGTAATCATCCTGCGCTGCTCCCTCCTCCCTTCATGTTCCTTTTTTACTGACTTACTAAACTGTGCTCTCTCTCTCTCTCTCTCTCTCTCTCTCTCTCTCTCTCTCTCTCTCTCTCTCTCTCTCTCTCTCTCTCTCTCTCTCTCTCTCTCTCTCTCTCTCTCTCTCTCTCTCTCTCTCTCTCTCTCTTTTCCCCTTTTCGTTTCCGTCGTCAGATTATATTCAGCGAGGTATTCTGGTCACGTGATCTTTGCTTACATAGCGGAGATGCTTCTGTTATGTAAATTGTAAACAGTTGGAATATGCGTGTATATTTGACTACTGTTAATTTTTTCTAGACGCTTTGTTTACACTTCGAGCTGCAGTTTTGCCCCAGGATTTTTCTGGCTTTTAATGACAGTTATTTTTGCGGACTCAAATTAGTGATGCCCTCTTGGCAAGCCATGGTGTGTCTGAGATGCCTCGGTAGTTCCCTGTCCTCCCCAGCCCTTGCTCTTCCCATCCCGGGCTCTCTCGTGCCTCCTCTTAGCCTTTGCTCTTGGCTTGGTGTTCACAAAGCGATGCTCTGGGACGTTGGGCCCTTGAGACGGTGTGTGTGTGTGTGTGTGTGTGTGTGTGTGTGTGTGTGTGTGTGTGTGTGTGTGTGTGTGTGTGTGTGTGTGTGGCTGTTTCTATTCACTGAGGGAGTGCGTTGGCGCGTTCTTGGTCTGGATTTGCGCACCTCTGGAGATAGCAGTATTCCCTCTCCCTTTCCTTCCCCTGCCCTGCTCCACGCTTCGCCGCGTCTCACTGTTCTCCTTCCTGGTAAGGTCAGCTCCAGGCGTTGGCCAGGCATGCCATGGCTTCTGGTTCCAGGCTCAGAAGAGACTTTGCACTTTCGCAAGGAACTTTTCATTATCATATAAGCAATATGTGATAATACGAGTATATAGTCATTATGATTTGTAGCAATGCAGATGTAATGATAATGTATCATTATAATCAAACAAAGAGAGAGCCAATCCGGCCGTACTAACGGACTGCTGAGAATAATGACTTGAATCAAAATCATTGTTAATCACAGCCGATCGTGTAGATCAACACTATCGCTACGATTAAAAACACGAGAATTAATGTATTTTTTATGTTTTCGCCAAATATTTTGTTGATACAGAAAACTCTAATTTCCTCTCAATAACCAATAGTGATTTCCCTCTCATATTGATGCAGCTGCAGGAAAGCCATACATTGCTCGTTATGACCGCACACTCAGCCACAAACTACTGATGAGAGAGATTATCGAGGGATAGTTAATTGTTATGTGGATAGAGTTTGTCTGTAGAGTAAATCGTATGTTGTTTGTGCCACTCACACTATCACTATATACATTGTTCTTTCATTTGAAGCTTGATCACATCTCGAAGCTCCTTCCTGCGCTTCTTGGTTGGCAATAGTTTGAGAAAGAAATTTACTTGGTCATTCCTAAGTGAGCAGGACTAAAGCCAGTACCATACGGTCGCTCTTTTCCTGCGAAATCGCGTCATGTGACAGCATGTTCGACGGGACGTCGCGGGAAATAATAGCAGATGGCATCTCAAGAAAGACAACAACAACGCCACGCTCTGCAGCAAGACAACAAACAAAACAAACACGGCAGAAGCGAAATCATCAAGTGTGGATGCCATTAACTTATATTTTAGCAGTGGAGGTCTGTGTACTCGCTTTGCAAGAAGAAGAATGAGTCAGGCAACAGAGGAGGAGGAGGTTAGCTAGAAAAGAAGAAAGTAGCCAGGTTGCTGTTTTTAGATGAGGAAGTAAAATTGGGATGCGAGGTGTTCCACACTGTTGGCTGTCCAGAACCAAGTCAATCAAGGTGTCTTTCCCATGTAAGTAGAGTCATAATAGGTGATAATGCAGCGGCCGATGATCATCTTGGTGTGATTCGAGACGGTACTGCCGTCACGCGCCGTGGACCGTGGTAGGCGAAAGGAGAATGTAAACAAACCACGAAATCAAATTAATGTTCCATGATCACATTTAATAGTTAAGATGAAGGGTAAATTTTTCATAATCACGTAGTGATACGTAACACCAATTAATTGTAATATACTACAGTATAATGTTTAATATAACATATTCACTTTAGACTTTCAACGACTTTCTCCTAATCGCAGGAAATCCGCGAGAGTTTTCGATAGTTTCCGTGGACGCCGCATCGAGCGAAAGCTCAGTTCTTCTGCGACATCTCATCGAAAATGATGTCGCATGACACGATATCGCAGAGAAAAGTGCCCGTGTGATACCCACCTAACACCTTGCCATGCATGAACAGGCTAATGCCGCTGTTCTCTGTGCTGTTCATCCCAGTCAGATCAATAATATCAAAGCATCCTTTGCTGGTATTCTGGGAAGAGGCACAGCTAATTAACCTTTCCAGTGTAGATTTGTGGCAAATTTAGGTAATTAGTTAAGGGACATTTAGTAGGAGATAAGTATTATATTTAAACTTGTACGATTCATTAGCCTTTCCTTCTCATTTTCAAGGCAGGGAAGACTGTGGTGTCCGGAGTCAGGACGCTGTCAGCACTCTACCTTAGATCATATGGGGAAACAAGGTAAGTGAGCGCCTATCCACTGGGCCAAAGTGCTTGTCTATTCCTAATCTGTTCTTGAAGGGTGTGGTTGTTATACTGCTGATGATGACACTGGAGGGAAAATATGTCCAAACCTTAATGAAGCGACTGAAGAAGGGTTAGGTTTCTGTTAGCGAGAATTGCCAAATATTTTGTGTATGGTGCTGCCACACATAACTTTTGTGGCAGCGATATTTTTCCCTCTCAAGTTACATATGTATTTTTTCCTTCATTTCGTTTTCATCCCAAATCTTATACGTGTTCAGGGCATTTTTTCTTCTTGACTCGGTTGTTCCGACGCTTCTGACACGGTTTTGATTAAGCAATCAATCACTTCCCTTTCCTTCAAGTTTTTCTTCTTTTCCCCTCAGTCGTAATCCTGTGCTGTGATAAAGAGTAGGAGGAGGAGGAGGAGGAGGAGGAGGAGGAGGAGGAGGAGGAGGAGGAGGAGGAGGAGGAGGAGGAGGAGGAGGAGGAGGAGGAGGAGGAGGAGGAGGAGGAGGAGGAGAAGAAGAAGAAGAAGAAGAAGAGGAGGAGGAAGAAGAAGAAGAAGAAGAAGAAGAAGAAGAAGAAGAAGAAGAAGAAGAAGAAGAAGAAGAAGAAGACAACAACAACGACGACGAGGACGACATAAACATAAACAACATAAACAACAACAACATTAAGAAGGAAGATACAAACTGTGATGGAGAGGAGAGGCACATATATGGAGTACCAGATTTCTAAAACGTGTTACCTAACCAATCAAGACCTGTTAATTGTACCATGCTTGTGTCAGCACGTGGCATTTTCTTTTAGGAATACTAATTGAGAAGGGTCAGTCTTCCTTATCATCCTATTTGAATGAATCATTCCTTTGTACCAATACCGAACAGTAACTTCATTTACATATAAAGAATATGACTAATAGGTAAAAATAAATAGGTAGATAGATTGATGAAATATGAAAAATAGAATCAGTGGGTAGACGTTGATTGTCACCAACGACATAATGATAATGTTTTGGTTTTTCGTCTCCTGGATGCCACCGAGGAATTAGTGGAAAGGCCTGTAAAAGATGTGGGCCTGTCCGGGATTTGAACCCGGGACCTCCTGCACCCAAAGCAGGAATCATACCCCTAGACCAACAGGCCGATGTGTGGTGGTGAGCCGCTGACCATTATAGCAACAGTAAAGGAGAGGAATTAGATGGGGAAGAAAGAGGAGTAGGAGGAAGAGAAGGAAGAAAAAGCAAAAACTTACTTGATCCTTGCAGGGTTGTTTTTGTTCTCTACATTACATAACATACAATGAGAGAAGTAAGATATCATAGACGAAGGCTCTTCCCCACCCACCATTTTCTCCAACTGTAGAAGGAAGAAACAAGAAACAGAAAGGAGAAACTGTTTGGGGTATATTTCACAGGAAAAGATAAGAACCATCACCACTGCTACTACAACGCATTGCTAGGAGAAGGAGGAGAGAAATACATAGGGAAGGAAAATATACCAGAAAACCTTAGGACTTGTAGTGAGGGTATCTTGTGTATTGTGTTGAAGGTAATCTCTTCTTCGTGTAGAATTAAAAGCTAGAGCGCGGCTCCTCCCCACCAACCCTCCTTCCGGCAAACAAGCCAGCTGGAAAAAAGTTAGAACTCCATGTTTCCTGTAAAGCGAAATAATTTTAGTAAAGGAGATAGCCAGCAAGAGAGAGAGAGAGAGAGAGAGAGAGAGAAATACAGTATATATATATTCATAGGCCAGTGTTGCCTAACAGTTCGTCCTTGTAGAGGAAAAATGTATTATATTTTTGGTTAGTCTCAGTCCAGAATACATAATACACTCGCTCTGAAGAAGAGGAAGGTTTAGTAAAAACATCTGCCTTTTAAAATGTTTGCTTACTCAAGATGTGAATGTTCCTTCTGTTTCCAAAATATTTTCACTGATGTTGAAGATCCATTTGAGTCAAACACAGGCTTCTGTAAAATGAAGGAGATCAAAAAGGAGATGACAAAAGACTAATATTTTTCAAGTACTTTCTTTTCATTTGATGTTTCCCTAAAATGAACTGTCTCTGTAAATTGTCATCAAACAGCAAGATGACCACGTTCCCTCCCGCTCCTTACTCCTCCTGGCCCCTTCCTCCCCACCTCCTTCCCTTCCCCGCCTCCTGCTTCCCCGCGGCTCAGAGGGGAGTTGTAATGACTTCTTAATGACTCTGTAATGACCCTTGATGACCTCACCCCTGATAAACAAGGTCAACTTGACTCTTCACCCTTAAACCTTCCTCCTTCCCTCCTTCTATTCTCACACTCCCTCAACAGTGTATTTCCAACCTCCTCCATCTTTTCTTCTCCCTCTCTCTCTCTTTACTTTTCATCTCTGCTTCGTATTTCTCTCTATCCCTTCATCCCCTCCCAAGAGAAGAGGAACAGGGGCCATATAAGAGGACCAGTAGCCTTTCCTCTCTCCCTCTTTCTTTCTCCTCTCACTTTCACTGCACTTCTCTCCATTAACCCGCCGCGTTTTGATGGTTTAAAATTTACTCTTAAAAAATTCAAAAGGCAATTTCGGGCGTGTGTACGGAGGTTTGTAGGCGTGTATGATGTGAGAGAGAGAGAGAGAGAGAGAGAGAGAGAGAGAGAGAGAGAGAGAGAGAGAGAGAGAGAGAGAGAGAGAGAGAGAGCGTGTGTGTATGTGGGTTACCTCCATAAAACAAAGGCACATTCTGAACAGCGACCAGCAGGATGTGCCTTGAACCGCTGCGCCGGAGACCTGCTCTATACTTCAACATCTTAGACAGCAGAGGAGGAGGAGGAGGAGGAGGATTGAGAAAAAATTAAGTACCACTGGAGAGAGAGGGATTAGGGATGCGAATGGAGTGGCTGACAGGTAGGGGACGTTCACCTGTGTCTCGAGGCGTATTTATTGAAGATCGTTAGATGCCACGTCTTGTCTACAGATACGTTTGATCATCTCCCTTCTTCTTCCTTCCACTCTTTGCTTATGCCGTCTTTTACTGCTTCTTACGTCTCAGTTATTTGGTTCATCTTGATTTTTAGTAGAATTATGCTTTCTTTCCTTTTTTTTATTCCTTTCTTTATACTTTCATTCGTTCTTTTTTTTTTCTTCCTTCATTCCTTCCTTCTTTCATTCTTTCTTTTATGCCCTCCTTCTTCTCTCCCTGTTTCATTCGTCTTTGTTATTTCCTCTCCTTCATCCCCTGCTAAAACAGTATTTTCTTCCTTCTTTTCTTTATTGCTTCCTTCCTCCGTACATCTTATCCCGGGCTCACATCTCCCTGTTTACCTCTGCAGTACTTTCTCCCCCTTTCCTCACTCTCTCCATGCTTTTTTTTTTCCTTCCTCCTTTTCTTATCTACTGTTCCTCCATCCCATCAACCTTTATAGTACTCTCCTACCTTACCTCTATTTCTACACCCCTTCCTTCCTCCTTCCTTCGCCTTATCACTTACTCCTCCCTCCTCATCTACCTGTCTTGTTCTACTTTGCTTTTTTTTTCCTTCTTTTTACTCTACGCACCTCTTTCACCCATTAACCCAAATAGTGCTTTCCTTGTTTATCCCCGCACCTTCCTTCCTTCCTTCCTTCCTTCCTTCCTTCCTTCCTTCCTTCCTTCCTTTCCTTCTTCCTTCATCTTACCTGTTACCACCACCACCACCACCACCACACCACCACCACCACCTAGCATATTTGACCTTCCTTCGTCTCCTTCCCCTGGTTGTCGTGTTTCGTTTCATTATTTGCTTCCTTCTTCGTCAGCGTGTCTTTCCTCCTCCCTCCTCGAGGATTTCTGTGTCGTGTTCCAAGTTCAAGACATGCCTCTTTTAAGTGTTGTTTTTCTTTTAGTTTTTTTTTTTTTATTTCTTGTTTATATATTTCATTTTTCAAGTTTGATTTCTTGTTTCATTTGCCAAGAACGTCATGTGTGTTTATTTTGTTTTATTTTTTTTTCATCTTATCCTTCATGCTTTCTGTTTCGGGTACAGTGGAACCATGCGTGCTTTGGGGTCCGCGGGGTCTCCAAGCGCACGGGTTCGAATCCTGTCCACGGTCCAAGTGTATAGGTTGGGCTTCCTCACTCGGGGCAACGGTTTCCTAGGGGGTGGGCTTTGAGACAGGAGGTACCCCAAAAGTATCCCTTTTAGCCCAGAAACTCCCGTGAAAAGCCCACATGGTATAAATAAACAAAAAAAAGTTGTTTGAATGTCGCTTTTTTTTATGTATTTTTATTTTTTACTTTGTTCCACTTTTTTTTATTTTGCTTGTCTTCTTTATATTGACTTTTTTGTGTTAGTATTTTTGTTCTCTTGCTCTCTTTCTTTGCCAGGAAAAATAGAGTGTTTGTGGTTATGTAAAGTAATATTTAATAATTAATGTGTGATGTAACATTCTTCCTTACCCCCCAGTCTCTCTCTCTCTCTCTCTCTCTCTCTCTCTCTCTCTCTCTCTCTCTCTCTCTCTCTCTCTCTCTCTCTCTCTCTCTCTCTCTCTCTCTCTCTCTCTCTCTCTCTCTCTCATTCTCTCTCTCTCTCTCCTCCCCTCCTTCCCCTTCCCTCACCTGTCGCCTCTCATCCTCTTTGACACGCTGCTGCCTCTTATCCGCCGCCGTACATTTTCCCTTCTTAACAATTCATCGTATCAACTTGCTTTTTCTTCCCCCCCCTTTTTCTGTGTGTTTTTTTACTCGTCTTTTTATCACTGTATTTGTCTGTTTATTTATCTGTTATATTTTTCCCTTCCTTTTGTTGATTTATACTTTGGTATTGTCATTTATTTTTCCTCGTTTTCTTTTTCTTTTTATGATTATGACTCCTAATTATAACTCTTGCATTTTGAAATAACTTGTTTTCTACACACCGATTTTTACTTTCAATATGTGTCAAATTTCAGATAGATAGACATATAGAGTTCATCGTAGGGTGAATCGTACAATTTTCTTTCATACTTTCCTGTGAAAATTCCGTGTCGGTTTTTCCATACTGCATGGTACTTTTCCCAGCTATTTTCCATGTCAGTGAAAGCTGGAGAGAGTGGTGAGTACATCTCCTGCGCTATCCCGTCTCTTTCCTCTATTACGAATTATAAGTAGTTACAAGGTCTGTTGCTACTTGGCTTTTTTTTTTATCCCTCCTCCTCCTCTTCTCCTCCTCCTCCTCCTCCTCCTCCTCCTCCTCCTCCTCCTCCTCCTCCTCCTCCTCCTCCTCCTCCTCCTCCTCCTCCTCCTCCTCCTCCTCTTCATTTATCTCTGCTAACAACGTCACCACTATATCTTCCTACTTTTCTTCCTGATTCTCTTCCCTCAGTTGTTTTTTTGCAACAGCAGCAGTAACAACAACAACAACAACAACAACAACAACAACAACAACAACAACAACAACTACTACTACTACTACTACTACTACTACTACTACTACTACTACTACTACTACTACTACTACTACTACTACTACTACTGGTATGCTCCTGGATGCCCTGTGTCGTGTTGTGTTCCCGCTGTGGCGCTCAAGACCACATTAAGGCAAAACCAGGCTCTTCCTGCATTTTCTTTCCTTTTTCTTTTCTATTTTTTCCTTTAGTTCAGCGCAAAAGAAAACGAGCGCACGGTTGAGTAAGCAGGAGAAACAAGAATTTGCTTCGAAAATTACTTTGCCTCGTGCGTTCTCTCTCTCTCTCTCTCTCTCTCTCTCTCTCTCTCTCTCTCTCTCTCTCTCTCTCTCTCTCTCTCTCTCTCTCTCTCTCTCTCTCTCTCTCTCTCTCTCTCATGAAAACTGTATGAATATGGACTCTGGTCTAGCTGCTTTAGTGCCTCCGAGGTGGTTGAACGTGCTCGCACACACACACACACACACACACACACACACACACACACACACACACACACACACACACACACACACACACACACACACACACACACACACACACACACACACACACACACACACACACACACACACACACACACACACGATGCTTCATTAAATTTCATTGTACTATTTTTTATGTTTTTAGTGGCAATATTATGAGGGATTGCCCTGAACCTTCTACTGATTAGTTGAGATGATGACTTGGTTAGACTCACTGCTCTCTCTCTCTATCTCTCTCTCTCTCTCTCTCTCTCTCTCTCTCTCTCTCTCTCTCTCTCTCTCTCTCTCTCTCTCTCTCTCTCTCTCTCTCTCTCTCTCTCTCTCTCTCTCTCTCTCTCTCTCTCTCTCTCTCTCTCTCTCTCTCTCTCTCTCTTCATTTTCTTCGTTTGCGTAATTAGTTTTTGAGCGGGAAAATAAAAATAAGACAATAAAAAGAAAAATATATACTCTCTCTCTCTCTCTCTCTCTCTCTCTCTCTCTCTCTCTCTCTCTCTCTCTCTCTCTCTCTCTCTCTCTCTCTCTCTCTCTCTCTCTCTCTCTCTCTCTCTCTCTCTCTCTCTCTCTCTCTCTTCTTTTCTTTATGACATATATGAAAAGGAGTTTTGTGTGTATGTGTATGTGATAAGTTAGACATGTAATATTCTTTTTATTCCATGTTCAGTGACGTAAGGAGGAATTTATGTGAGAATAAGTGAAGAAAAACAGATATTCGTGTCAAGGTGCCAAATAAATGGTCGGGCGATTAGACTTACTTGTGAAATTAAGCGTAATGAAGGAAGAGAGAGAGAGAGAGAGAGAGAGAGAGAGAGAGAGAGAGAGAGAGAGAGAGAGAGAGAGAGAGAGAGAGCATATACAATCCAGTGAGTAGGGAATGAAAAGCTGTAAAGTGACTGATAAGGGATCGTGATTCATAATATTCACCAACATTTTACTTTACTTGATACTCATCTTAATATATATTCCCCATTGTTTTTTTTTTTTTATTTATTTTTTTTTCCCCCTATCACATAACTGTATTGTCGTTTCCCTTTTGACTGTATGAGATTAGAACATTTATGGCGTTGATTTCATTACGTTTTGAATGACTTTTTGGTGCAACTCGTGATGTGATGTGCCACGTGGAAATAATAATGACAGTACAAAAAATGATAAACAAAAGATATTGTTTCGGTGACCTCGATTCCGTGCATGCAGTGTGCTACGTTTTCCATTGATTTATTTGATCTATTTATCTATGAATTCATTTATGTTCTCATTTTTGGGAGGGTCTCCATTGTGTGATTTGATAGCTGTTGGGCATCCAGGGGAGAGGAGAGAGGAGGGAGAAGGAAGAGAGGGGAAGGGAGGAATAGAGAACTGAGGAGAAATGCATGGAATGACTCTTGTGGAAAAAAATTGCGTTTGGTTTATGATCACGTTTTGTGTTGCACCACCACCACCACCACCATTGATACAGTACAAAATATACACACACACACACACACACACACACACACACACACACACACACACACACACACACACACACACACACACACACACACACACACACACACACACACACACACACACACACACACACACACACACACACACACACACACACACACACACACACACACACACACACTCACACACACACACACACACACACACACACACACACACACACACACACACACACACACACCGCGTAGTGTAGTGGTTAGCACGCTCGACTCACAATCGAGAGGGTCCGGGTTCGAGTCCCGGAAAGCGGCGAGGCAAATGGGCAAGCCTCTTAATGTGTGGCCCCTATTCACCTAGCAGTAAATAGGTACGGGATGTAACTCGAGGGGTTGTGGCCTCGCTTTCCCGGTGTGTGGAGTGTGTTGTGGTCTCAGTCCTACCCGAAGATCGGTCTATGAGCTCTGAGCTCGTTCCATAATGGGGAACACTGGCTGGGTAACCAGCAAGCGACCGTGGTGAATTACACACACACACACACACACACACACACACACACACACACACACACACACACACACACACACACACACACATGTCTGTTAATCTAGCAGCAAGTAGCTACGGGATGAAATTCGACGGGTTGTTTCCTCGCTTTATCGGTGTGTGGAGTGTGGTGTGGTTTCAGTCCTACCCGAAGATCGGTCTATGAGTTCTGAGCTCGCTCCATAATGGAGAAGGCTGGCTGGACGACTGTGAATGCACACACACACACACACACACACACACACACACACACACACACACACACACACACACACACACACACAGATTCAGATTCAAATATTTTATTGACCACAACACTTTACAAAAATTCATTCAATAGAATACAAAATATTATGGTCCAAAAGTTCTTTAAGCTAAAAAGAAACATTGTATTGTAATAACGCACACACACACACACACACACACACACACACACACACACACACACACACACACACACACACACACACACACACACACACACACACACACACACACACACACACACACACACACACACACACACACACACACACACACACACACACACACACACACACACACACACAGTACTTGGTGGTTCAGGTGTGCTGAGTCCAAGTTTATGAATATTAAGTCCACATTTTTTTTATATGATCGAGATGGTACTTCACGTTTATGAGGAAGCTCTCATATTCTCTACTTTCTGGAAATTATGATGTGAAAAGGAATCCTAAAGGAAGGCCAGTCTATTTCCATATGTGGCTTGTAGTCTTCTTAAGCGATTGTCGCCAAAATGTCTACCTCCTTACGTGGCTGAGCGAGTGGAGCAGTGAGTGGGGATAGTAAGACCCTTAACCCCTTCTGTAGCTACCATGACGCGTTTTCATATTCATTCTGGTTACTATTTGTTGATTTTACACAGCTTCAGAAACTTAAAAAGAGGGTTAAAACAGTGACAACTTTGGCCATTAATCTTTTGACCTCCATAGACCCTTCTAATGCAAGTAAACTCGTCTATTCATATCCAAAAATCATGATAAAAATGCGTTTCACTATTGAAGGGATTAAGATACGCTTGCTTGAATACCTTTAGTAACTGTTGAGGGCGAGAGGAAACACACTGTACGAAAATATTGTTTCTCAACGAGGGCCACTGAAGAGACAAACCACTTAGCAGAGAAAATTGTTTTTTGCAAATACATAAATAAATTTTGAAGAAATGCATGTTAAAAAAAAAAAATGTGGAAATACTCAAGACATCACGAGCTGGGTCATTGCTGTGGATGTTTCTTAGTATCTGTAAAGTCAACACACACACACACACACACACACACACACACACACACACACACACACACACACACACACACACACACACACACACACACACACACACACACACACACACACACACACACACACACGGCCCGGTAGCTCAGTGGTTAGAGCGCTGGCTTCACAAGCCAGATGACCGGGGTTCGATTCCCCGGCCGGGTGGAGATATTTGGGTGTGTCTCCTTTCACGTGTAGCCCCTGTTCACCTAGCAGTGAGTAGGTACGGGATGTAAATCGAGGAGTTGTGACCTTGTTGTCCCGGTGTGTGGTGTGTGCCTGGTCTCAGACCTATCCTAAGATCGGAAATAATGAGCTCTGAGCTCGTTCCGTAGGGTAACGTCTGGCTGTCTCGTCAGAGACTGCAGCAGATCAATCAAACAGTGAATTACACAAACAAACAAACAAAGACATTTTGTGTGTGTGTGTGTGTGTTTGTGTGTGTGTGTGTGTGTGTGTGTGTGTGTGTGTGTATATGTATATATATATATATATATATATATATATATATATATATATATATATATATATATATATATATATATATATTCTTGAGAATCTTCAAATTACAAAGGAAAAAACTTTGATAGACAGGGTTTTGTTACATTTGTTTATATAGGTATATACATATATATATATATATATATATATATATATATATATATATATATATATATATATATATATATATATATATATATATATATATATATATATATATATATATATATATATATATATATATATATATATATATATATATATATATATATATATATATATATATATATATATATATATATATATAACAAATGTAACAAAACCCTGTCTATCAAAGTTTTATCCTTTGTAATTTGAACATTCTCAAGAAGCAAATCCTGAGTGGCTGTTTCTCCCTGGATGGCAGCGCCGCTCCTCAAGAGAATCAAACTGTCGTAATTGGTTTTACGTCAGTTTTTCCCTTCCGCCAGTTATTGAAAATATTTTTTTTCTCTTCCAAGTACTTTTTCCAGTTGAATGAAGAAGCAATACAGCAGTTAGCATTTTGTAATTATTGTTTCTTGTTGATTCCTTCAAAATATTCTTTCGGCTTTGCCGTCATTTTTCTTTTCTTTCCTTCCCTTATGTTCCTCGCTCGCTCCTCTCCATCTCTTCCCCATCCCCGGGACTCAAGAGACTCGCCTCTTGAGTTCAATTGACCGAGACAAAGTGATCTTCGTTTACATAAATCCATCCGATGAAGTCAATTTTCCTCTCAACCAATCAAAACTCGAAAATTCAGTAGCCGAAGATGCTGAAGGCGGAGGGAAAGGGACAAGAAGAGAGGAGAGAGTAAGAGAGGGAGGAAAGAGAGAGAGATGGATTATGGAGGAGGAGGCAGGGAAGAGAGAGGGAGCAGAGAGTTAGGGAGGGACACTGTATGAGGATGAAGGAGAGGCAGCGAGTGAAGGAGTGGGGAAAAAGGGAGCAGCAGAGGGTGGGGAAGAGGTATGAGGAACGGGGGATAGAAGGGAGGAAGAATGGGAGGGTGAGGAAACCGTTAATGTTGCATGTACAGCAGTGAGTGACTATGTGGTATAACGTTGCAAAACAGTTGAACATTGGAAGGATATAATGAAGAAGCCGTGACGGTTGGAGCTATTCAAGTAACCCCTATGAAAAACGGGACACATACTTTTATATTCACATCAATGAAGGATATACATTATATTTTCCCAAGAGAGAGAGAGAGAGAGAGAGAGAGCAGCAACAGCACCAGCAACACGTAAAATACTGAAAAAAAGAAGTTAAAGAAAATAGTCGTGTGCCAAGTCCATATTGACACAGCCTTGTATATACGTAGAATAGACAGTATTTGCTATTAGATCGCATCCAAACACGCCGCGCTTGCATGTTTGTTTAGGGCGGCGAAAACCAGGATAGTTCATCAAGTATTCATAACCTTCCACCGAGGAAATGTAAATAGAACGACAAACAGAAAAAAAGTATCGGACAATAAATACACAAACCGACAGTGAAGTACTCCGGCAGAGAGAGAGAGAGAGAGAGAGAGAGAGAGAGAGAGAGAGAGAGAGAGAGAGAGGTGACGGGGGCGAATAAGGAAAGAACTTGCAGAAAATAATATTGTTTTTCTTGAATGTACTCAATCGACAGGCCTGGAGGTGTTTACGTGGCGAGCTCATCCTGGGAACCGTACAGGGACCATCTGGACGCGTGTATCCCTGCGGCGGTGGCGGTGGCAGTGGTGATGGTGGTGGCCTGGCGTGTACCGCTGCCAGAAAGAGAGAGAGAGAGAGAGAGAGAGAGAGAGAGAGAAACAAAAACTCCGTCTCCTCCTCATCCTTTCGTGTTCATTTCTGTAGCAGTGGCCAGCGCACTCTGCCTTCTTCCTTTGTTTTGGTTGAACTGAAAATGCAAGCCTCGGGTGGACTGAGTCACGGTCCAGGTTCACGCGAGCGGCTGAGCAAGACTCTCGAATTTCGGAGCATAACACAGGTGGGGAGGCGAACACGAGTCTGATAATGCGAAGGGAAGAGGCGGAGCGGCGGCCCTGAGGACATGCAGAGGTGAGGGAAGGGCAGTGAGGGGCGTGGAGGAGGGAGAGAGGGAGGGAGATAACGCCAAGCACACCGTCGTAACATCATGCAGCTCCTATCCTCCGACCGCTGTCCTAAAGGCGATGGTCTCACCCCCGCGCCGCCAGCCAAGGACGACTCTCCAGCCCACCAGTTTTCACCCACACCACACCAAGACCCCACACAGACTACTACACCCAGCCCACATCAAGACCAATCCAGACTACTACACCTAGCCCACATCAAGACCCATCCAGACCATTACACCCAGCCCATACCAAGACCCACCCAGACCACTACACCCAGCCCACACTACACTCAGCCCACATCAAGACCCAGCCAGACCATTACACCCAGCCCACACCAAGACTCACCCAGACCACTACACCCAGCCCACACTACACTCAGCCTATATCAAGACCCATCCAGACCATTACACCCAGCCCACATCAAGACCCACCCACATCACCACTCAGCTCTTCTATAATAGTTAAACATTGAGCCCAACACCCATTAAGCCAGCACAACACTAAGCTCCTTTATATTCATTCCACTGACGAAACTTATCAATACATATTAACCCATATCTGACCTATATCCACCGCCTACTTTACCTACATCCAGCACATGCGATTATGCTCATCCATTCTGAATGTTCACTTAACCTGTATTTACAACCTCATATGCTGTTAAACCAATAAAATAGCCTTTCCGTGACCCACATCTAGTATATACTCAACCTTTAACGAGTCTCCAGCTGCTCTATTTATGTTTTTGTTACCGCTCTAACACTTGAATTCATGGCCGTCTCTACAAACTGGAACTGATGTTGGATGCGTTGATTTATCCGATGAAGAGAGAGAGAGAGAGAGGAAGGGGTAGAGTGTTGAATTAATGGAATAGACTCAGTAATTAAATTGTTAGTCCTGAGTCATAAAAGAGCTTTAAAATATTGACAAATTTATGGATGAGGTTGACATGTGTAAATACGTAGGCAGGTATGTTTCAAGGAGGGACTATCTTGTCTAGGTCTGATTGCTTCTTGTAACCTCCCTTATTTTTCATGGTATGTGTGCAATTTTAAGTTAGGCAAACTCATAATTAGTGTGGCCTTAGTCAATAGTTAGCTGTATTTATTGCAGGAAAGAAAAGGAAGGCGTTCGATCTCATAGTGGCAGTTCCAGGTAAGATAAATTGAAATGACCCAAAAGATACTGTTGTTCCAGTCTTCAGGGATCGAGTGCTCCTGGCAAGGTCTGTGTAATCTCCCACTGACCTTGGTTTCAGCCAGGAGCAAAGAATCGTTTAATGGGAGAGGCAACGCTTTTTCCTCCACAACCTTCCTTGGACTAAGTTTCATTTCATCCATCACACCGAGATTTTATGGTTTAACACTCTCTCTCTCTCTCTCTCTCTCTCTCTCTCTCTCTCTCTCTCTCTCTCTCTCTCTCTCTCTCTCTCTCTCTCTCTCTCTCTCTCTCTCTCTCTCTCTCTCTCTCTCTCTCTCTCTTTTTTTTTTTTATTTAAACATAACTTTATACAAAGGAACATGTACCCAAAGGCGCACTGTCGTGTGCTACCTATTCTAAGGGTACTACAATCTATTTCTCTACAATATTTACAAGACTTAAAAATAGATAATATACAAGATGGTCAGCATGTAAATGGAGCACTATTCGTTTCACTTCACTAGCACTATTCACGCACTGCACTACACTGAGTGTCACGTCACAAAGAGTGTCAGAGGAGTTGGCAGTGTCTGTCTCCACTTATGTGCCATCAGTTTGACACTGTGAGTGTTCATCTCCTGGACGTGAGGCACCGCGGCCGTGAACAAGTTCCACATCCTGGAGACGCGTCCTGCGAAGGTGCGTTGATGCTGACACCCGTGGGATCGCGGCACCTCTACGGCGTCACCACCATTGAGCACCGTTCTCGTGCTCCGTGCGGTGACTCTTAGAGGATGACGCAGCCCTGCCAGATGTGGCACTCTTTGCACCTGTGCCTTATGGAACACTACGATCGCCGCCACGTCTCTGCGGTGTTCCAGTGAATCAAGAGGACGCTCAGGCTCTGGGTGAGGTGGTAGTGCAGCATCTACTAGCCGTATGGCGCGGCGTTGGATGCTGTCCAGTCTCCTTCTGTGTGTGGCGGCACAGGACATCCAGGAGAGAGCTGCGTACTCAAGGTGGGGCCGCACCTGTGCCTTGTACAGCAGCAGTCTCCCCTTCCTGTCGAGGAAACTGGCGATCCTTCTGAGAGCGGAGATCCTGTGAGAGGCTTTCTTGGCAATGGTTTTGACATGGCTGTCAAACCTCAGCCCTCGATCCACCTCCACTCCAAGTATCTTGACGTCATCTTGGAGTGGGAGAGCAGCAGAGCCAAAAGACAACTTTCCTGCCATTGCTGCCATGGCGGCTGGGGACCGAGAGACAACCATTGCCTGTGTCTTCTCCGGCGCGAATGTCACTTGCCAGCGAGCACCCCACTCCTCTATCACTCGTAGCTGCTGATTGATGGCCTCAGCAGCCCGCCCACTGTCCTGGCGTGGATAGGTATAGGAGAGGGTGCAGTCATCAGCATAGGCCATGACTCCTGGCAGTAGCTGGAGAAGGTCATCCACGTAGATATTCTACAGGAGTGGGCCAAGAATTGAACCCTGTGGCACTGATGCCTCCACAGGCAGGGACTCAGATGTTTGCCCGTTGACAACCACCTTGAGGCTTCTGTCCTGCAGGTAATTTCCCAGGGGTCGTAGCAAGCCACCCTGGATGCCTTTAGCACGAAGCTTTTCTAGTAATCCGCTGTGCCATACTTTATCAAAAGCTCCTGCTATGTCCAAAGCAACCACTATAGTGTCCTTGCCGTCGTCGAGGGCGTCCTGCCACTGCCTGGTGAGAAGCATCATTAGGTCGGAGGTTGACCTTCCAGGTCTGAACCCAAACTGTTGGTCTGAGAGGAGGGCATTGTCCTTGAGATGGCTACACACCACCACTTTACCCACCACTGACAACAGGGATATGGGTCTGTAGTTTTTGGGTCCGTCCTGGAGCTTTTTGTGTACTACTCGAGCCTCCTTCCACACTGAAGGCCAGACGTTTTCCCGTACACAAGTTGTGAAGACTTGGGTGAGAGGGGCAGCCAGTTCCTGGGAGCATCGCTTCAGCAGGTGCGGGCTGATGTCATCAGGGCCGGTGGCTTTCTGTGTGTCCAGCCCCCGCAATAATCGCTTCACCTGCTGATGCGTCACCTCCACCATGGTGACAGTCTTCTCACATTGCTGGACCAGCTGAGGCGGTGGCTGCTGTGGATTCCCCACCTTCATTTTTCCAGCAAACAAGGAAGCCAGCAACTGTGCCCTCTCCTTACTGCTGGTGGCGACAGTACCGTCCTGCTTGCTGAGGGGAGGGATGGATTCTTGGTGGCCAGTTCCTTGTTTGTCCTTAACAAGGGACCACCAAGTTTTGTTTCCTACGCCAGTGCCACACAGTTTCCGGCGCAGGCTTTCCTCCCACTTTTTTAAGGCCCACTTGCTGGTTACCACCATCCTCCTGCATGCAGCCCTGTGCAGGTCCTTGTTGCGCCGAGTCGGGTTCCTCTTGTAGCGGAGCCAGGCAGCATACTTTGCCTCGGCAGCAACACGGCAACGGTAGCCAAACCATGGCTGATCCGTCGGTCTGGTGGTGTATTCCCTGTGTGGGACGTGGCGTCTCTGGAGGGCGAGAAGGTGAGAGGTGAGTGCAAGTGCTTCACTCTCTGCTCCTCCCTGTAGCAGAGTGGCCCATGGGGTGTGGGTCAGGTCGCGGCGCAGGGAAGCCCAGTCTGCTTTGTTCCACAGCCAGATGGTGCGGGTGGTGGCCTCGTCCTGAGCCACGCCCACTTCCAGCTGTGTCAGTACAGCGTGATGGTCAGAGCTGCCCACGAGCCCCAGCTGATGACACTGAAGCTTGTCTTCCTGGTAGTCTGAGATGACAGGGTCTAATGTCCCTCCTCGTTCATGTGTGGGGAAGGTGACATGATCTGTCAGACCCTGCACCTCAGGAGATTCTCGTAGGCGTCTCTTTCCAGGTGGTGATTGAGATCCCCCACAATCAGCACGTGGCTGCAGCTGTGTGCCATCATCAGGTTGTCTAAGGTCTCAGTCAGGTACAGGAGTGAGTCAGGCCCTTGTCGCGGGGGGCGATACAGGGCACACAGCAGGAGGGCTGAGCGGTCTGCCAGCATTACTCGGAAGTACATCATCTCCACCAGTGGAGGCGTGTCTATGTCGAGTAGCTGGGCCTGCATTCCTTCCTTGAAGCAGACAGCCACTCCACCTCCTGTTCGCTCCTGTCGGTCCCTCCTCACCCAGTGGGTGAAGCCCTGCATCCTGCCATACGTGGGCTCCACCTCACTGTTCAGCCATGTCTCTCTCTCTCTCTCTCTCTCTCTCTCTCTCTCTCTCTCTCTCTCTCTCTCTCTCTCTCTCTCTCTCTCTCTCTCTCTCTCTCTCTCTCTCTCTCTCTCTCTCTCTCTCTCTCTCTCTCTCTCTCTCTCTCTCTCTCTCTCTCTCTCTCTCGCTTACGTGCATCAGCGTAAGATACGTAAGAAATTAAATCAAGGCTGCCAGATATCAGCTCCAACGTGTAGGGGTGAGCGAGGCAGTCCAGGACGGCACACCCTTGCATGAAATATGAAGGGAATAAGGAGAGAGTGTAATGTCAGGTGAAATGTTACGAGAGGTACCAGGCAGGCGAGGTGAGGCGAGCTGCGTCAGAGAGAGAGAGAGAGAGAGAGAGAGAGATGGGGAGATAAATAAGCTTGCCTGTCACTCCGCCTTGCTCAAGAGATCTGTCCAAAACTTGCACGAACAAACAGAAGGAAAAATGTTGACCAAAGTTGCGAGATTTGGCAGCAGGCAAGAAACATTAATAAAACTTTCTCGGTGCCTGAAGTCTTATTAGAAGTGATTGAAAGAAGTAAATGAGAGAGAGAGAGAGAGAGAGAGAGAGAGAGAGAGAGAGAGAGAGAGAGAGAGAGAGAGAGAGAGAGAGAGAGTCTGCAGCGGACAGGTAAAGGTAGAAGTGATGCTTTAAGCGAGATTGTCGTCGCGTCAGATGTGTCTGTAGGAACCTGCGCCATATTTCTGCCGCTTTACATGGAAATATATTTTGCCAAGCTTCGATTTTTCTCCTTCAACATCTGAACTTTATACTGTGACTTTTCGCTTGAAAGTTGATGAAAGATTGAAAAGCTGAAAAAAAAAACGTAAAACGTATAATTCAGTTTTGAATAGAAGGAAGGAAAAAGTTGGATGTATTTGAGCTAAATGTGAAATGGAGAAGTATCTTGGTGGAGGGAGGGACTCAGGCCACCCAGGTGAATGTTGAATAGGGAAGCGTCTTGGCAGAGTGTGTGTTCCTACATAAAACAAAAGTAATGTTGCCAAGTTTCTGAAAAGGATTATGTCGGGGAGGCGTCAACTTTTTTCCTTCCTCTCTTTTTGAATAAGGTTTCTACTTTAACAATGTTTAGCCGGGAATGAAGAAGCCGGCATCCCGTGGAGCATTCTTTACATTTCGAGTATTGTGTGCGGTGATATTATTATGTAACAACTACAAATAGTAGAGAGTGCAGCGAAGAATGCCAAGATAATTATTCCCAGTGTGAGAAACACCCTATGGAGAAAAACTTGTGATTTTTCTCTTTAAATATTTGTTGTATTATGTATTCTTTATTGTACGAGTATCTCCTTAATTAATATCTCCCATTTTCGTTTAAGGACATTTTGATTAATTTTTACTTATTTTATTATTTTTATTGTTATTTACTTTATCCCACTCAGTGCCTCTTCAACCAAAAGTTTTCGTTTCTTTCTTTTCTTCTTTTTGTTGCTCATCTTCCCCAATTATATTCAGGTCTTTTTATTTCCTATTCATATCTTTTCTTTTTTTACTATATTACTTAATGTTTGGTTTTCAGTTATATAATATCTTCCAATCTTTAATGCTATTAAGTAAATGAGTATTTAGTATGCTCTTATCTTGCCTTTTTCCATTGAATATGTACATTGTACGCTTAATTCAATCATTTAGCTACCAATCCACCATCCACTAACCGCTTTGAATATTTCATAACCATGCCAAGAAGAAAGATTTTTATTTCTATTACTGACAGAGTTCAGTTTCCAGTGTCACATTTTTGTCCTGGTAATTCGGTTGAAATGTTTGCCGGCAGGGTTAATCCACCGAGGCGTCATCTGTCTTGGCCTCCACGCTTTGCTCTCATCCTCTGGTTATTTATTTATTTTCACAATCAATATCAAGCTAACAGGATCAATCAGAAATATACTCGTAAGTTTAGCTCACAGTTGTATTGAAAATAAAAAAAAAATCCCACATATTTCTGCAAGTATTTACTCCTATTTAAAATATTATTCCTTTATACCGGTATCCCTGATTATTTTTTTTTTATCTCTATCACGTATTGCATTACGCATTACTTATAAACCAAACAGTTGTGATGATATACACATTCTCACTCCACACATGTATTTCTTCGGCTTTGAATAAAGAAAAACTATTTGCCCTGAGTTAATATTCTAAGCACTTGTCAGTAAGAGTAGGTGTGCCGGACCACGCTGCCCAGGGAGCCACACCACCTTTGCTCTCTCACCTGTCAAGCAGCCCACGCCAGGCCATCACAGCAACACGTCCGTATCATTTTCCCAGCTTAGTTTTGTTTGCCTTGCCTTATGTTGCCACCCGTATGCTGCCTTTTTGCTAAACTGTAAGCCTGACTTGGTTGCCCTGTCTACTCATTCCTCGAACAGTCCCTTTAGTGAAATGAACTCTGAAATCATCTTCCTGTTTGTGTATTTCCTACCTATGGCGTGAATTGTTCAAGAGAGGAGTACCGTGACACATCTGGAAATAAAGTGTCCACTCCCTTTGTTTCCATTATTTGATACTCAGTGGAAAGCGGCATGCTAAACTTTCCTTCCTTGGTCTATATCCTTGACACACTAAAAAGAAAGTGATTACAGAGAGACGATCATCCATTTAAACACTCCCAATAATTTCAACATTATATATTCTCACTCATTTTACGCTTTGGCAAAGGAAATGAAGGAGGGACCGCCGTGGCATATGTGTTTATTGAGGAGCGTGTGAGGTGTGGACGTGTTGTGGAGGCTCCCGGCGCGTCATTATAGCTAGTACTACTTCACATTAACCAGTAGGCACCTCCCCCACGCATGACAAGATACCATTTACCTGATTACATTTATTTAATTGCTTCAGGTGCAGTACACAGGTGTTCATAATATATTAAACATTGGTCTGCTTAATTTTTATGTTGTTCTTTATGTGTGTGTGTGTGTGTGTGTGTGTGTGTGTGTGTGTGTGTGTGTGTGTGTGTGTGTGTGTGAAAACAAAGATGGATTTTTATTTTTCAACCCATTATGTCATGTGAACCTTCCTTATGTAATCCATTTTACTAAAACAAGAAAAGAATGAGGGTAGGATAATGAACACTAACAAAACAAGCTACTGTGTTTACAAAGCGCAGTATTCCTATGTGGCGAGGACCTTCATAAGCACTCACGAAGATATTACCTTGATATTGATTGATAGCTCCAAAATTGTTTATGGACAAGAAATTGAGGAGAAATGAACGTTTGAGTAGCATATCGAGACTTCAGGAGAGTGGTGGGAATGTTGGTGTGGGTGGAATACATAACATACAGTGAAACATGTACCTATAGGAGATCTGTCATTCATACGGTACATCTAACTTATCTCTGGTCAATACATGATGTCTTCTCGTTGTCGTCGTCCTCCTCCTCCTCCTCCTCCTTCTCGTTCTTGTTCTCTTTGTTTTCCTTCTCTTTCTCCTTCTTCTCCCTCTCCTTCTTCTTCTCCTTCTCCTCTTTTTCCTTTTCTTTTCTCCTCCTTCTCCTTTTCCTTTTTTCCTTCTTTTTTCTTTTTTCTCTTCATTTTCTCCTTTTCTTCTTTTTTCTTTTCTTCTTCTTCTTCTTCTTCTTCTTCTTTTCTTCTTCTTCTTCTTCTTCTTCTTCTTCTTCTTCTTCTTCTTCTTCTTCTTCTTCTCTTCTTCTTCTTCTTCTTCCTCCTCCTCCTCCTCCTCCTCCTCCTCCTCCTCCTCCTCCTCCTCCTCCTCTTCCTCCTCCTCTTCCTCCTCCTCCTCCTCCTCCCTACTCATTTACACGCAACATAATACAAACGTAGTAACATAAAGAGGGGATTTCAAATGGCTTATTGCTATGTGGATCCCTTAGTATGATTGGAGCTCTTTTCTTTTTATCTACATGGAATTATATAATATGTAACAAGCAATACAGTTTTCATGAAATATTATTGCTGAGAGATAATCTGTAATCAGTCAGTGTGAGTGTAAAGTATTGGTTTATGTTTTGTTGTTCTGTGTAAGTTTAAAATATGGTTAGCCTGTTCAGTGCATTGTTTTTCTACTAGTGTATCTCTGGATTTTTGGAACCATCGATATATTTGTTTTGTGTGTTTTGTTACTATTATTAATTTTCAGTCTCACTTTGGCTCATTGTAGATTAGTTTATTGACGTGTGGCGGCTCTCTTACATTTAATGACTTTACTATTCTGCCTTGTAATGTTCTCGCCATTCTACCTTGCACTGGACTATTTTCATACGTTTCATGAGATCATCTTGATTTTAAGGTTCGAAATGTTTTACAAAGCTTCAACATTCAGCAGAGACAGGGAAGCTGATAATCTGCTGAATATACTGCAAGGATCAGCTGGCCGACAGACATGAAGGTAGCGGTACTGACAGACGATGAGCAGCTTCACTAACATATCTGCCTTGACCGCCCAGTTCTTCCT
>NC_059294.1:19924974-19937474 GCF_017591435.1 Portunus trituberculatus
GTCCGGAGAGTGAAAAAGGTATTAAGCTCCCTTTGCGCTTTGTGGTTGAAGTTTCTATGGTGTTGTGCCGGAGTTTGAGCCTTTCTGGAGGTGTGGGATGGGTCTGTGTTGTGGCGCAGGCTTTCAGGTAGGGAGGAAGTGAGAAGGGGCAAAGGAGGAGGGTGTGGTGGAAGTCCGAGGAAGTGTTTATTCTGAGCGTATGTGTGTTGGTGATGCCCTGTGTGTCAGAGAGAGAGAGAGAGAGAGAGAGAGAGAGAGAGAGAGAGAGAGAGAGAGAGAGAGAGAGAGAGAGAGAGAGAGAGAGAGGAGTGGTTCATTGACTTTTTCTTTTCATTACGCATTCATTTTTTTTTCTTTTCTTTTTTCTTTCTTTTTCTTCTTCTATCATATGTTTATTGTTCGTTGTTTTACGAGTTCTTTTGTTCTCATTCTTCTTTGTGTTTCCTTTTTTCCTTGTTCTTCTTATTCTTTGTGTGTGTGTGTGTGTGTGTGTGTGTGTGTGTGTGTGTGTGTGTGTGTGTGTGTGTGTGTTTGTAATATGTTCTTTTGGTTTCCTTATTTCCATTTCTTTTGTTTCCCATCTCTTTTCAAAACTCGAATTTTTTTTTTCATTCTCCATTTTTTTTCTCTTATCTGTTATTGTTTTTTTTCTTTTTCTTTCACACATCAATACCTGTGACTCGTCTTTTATTCATGTACTATTGATTAGAAGGCGCGTTTCTTTCTTTTTTCTCTCTCTCTTTTCTTTCGTTCGCTCGTTCTTTCTTTCATTTACTGTTTTGTTTTGAGATTTTTTTTTTGTAGTGGGGTGCATATGTATGTGCGTACACTCTCTCTCTCTCTCTCTCTCTCTCTCTCTCTCTCTCTCTCTCTCTCTCTCTCTCTCTCTCTCTCTCTCTCTCTCTCTCTCTCTCTCTCTCTCTCTCTCTCTCTCTCTCTCTCTCTCTCTCTCCCATCACACGTATTTTTCACTTCTTGCTGGATAATAACTTCGCGGTGAAATTACGCGAAGATAAATAGTTGCCAAATCCCTGTGTTATGACGCGGGAAATCTCTGTGTGATATATGTAGTTTTTACTTTTATTTTTATGTTTCACTGTAGGTTGTAATGGGTTCTGGTCGCGGTGGTGCCCAAGAGAGAGAGAGAGAGAGAGAGAGTAGCGTAAGTGCGTTCATCCAGCTCACATTCTTTCTTGTGTATTTTTGCTGGATTTATGTTCGTGTGTACCTTTATAATGTGTGTGTGTGTGTGTGTGTGTGTGTGTGTGTGTGTGTGTGTGTGTGTGTGTGTGTGTGTGTGTGTGTGTGTGTTTGTGCACCGTTATGCATGTGCTCCATATTTTAGACCTTAATATGTGCCGGGTTAAGCTTATTTTAGTATGTTTGTGTCGGTGTGTGTGTGTGTGTGTGTGTGTGTGTGTGTGTGTGTGTTTGTCTATGCACTTCACTCAAGGTCTTTGTGACACCCTTGGGGAATCAAGTGACTCCCCCAGCACATGGCCAGCACCCTTGGGGAAGCCCGCGGTGGAAGAGGAGAGGAAGGAAAGGAAAAAAAGGAAGACGGGAAAGTGGATGAAGAAGAAAGGGAGAAAGTTTTGAGTGGAGGAAAGATAGAGAGAAAAAGAAGGGTGAAGTGAAGAAAATTCATGTAATGGCAAAGAAAGGAATAAGAAGACAAAAATGAAGGAAAGGGAGATGAAAGGAGGTGAAAGTGAAGGAGAGTTAAAGAAGGATTATTTTGGGTGTAGAAAAAAAGAGAAATCAAAAGAAGTAAACAAAGGTATGAGGAAGGAAGGAAAGGGGCAAGTAAGAGAAAAAACAGAAAAAATATATGTAGGAAAAGAATAAAGAAAGAAACCGAGCGAAAAAAAAGATGAGTGAAAAATACAAGACGATAAAAGAAAACTAGGGAACTGGAGAAATAACAAGTAATAAAAAGAGAGAGAGAAAAAAGAAGAGAATTAGCAGAACATATAAAGTATCCAGGTACACCTTCACCTGTCTTTTATTGCGTGTTTACCTGCCTCGATCGGCCAAACATTTGTAAACAGAAGGCGCGTGTTGTCAGAGGCTGCAAGGGGACGCGGGTGTCTCTTCGTGGCCGTGTGTTGATCTCAAGGCCTCTGATGTCGGCGGGCAGGGCAATCATGTGGCGTCTATTCTGGTCGGCGTGTGTGGCTTCCTCCTGCCTGATTGTGTCTTCAGATTCTTGCCAAACTGTGCAATTCTGGTAGTTTCTATTAATTTATTTAATTATTATTATTATTGTCTTTTGTTGTAGAGTATATACCTGGTGGTTAGTTGTGTCCTGCTCGGAAATTAAATGTTTGTCTGTACGTGTGTCTACTGTGGAGTGTGTGTGTGTGTGTGTGTGTGTGTGTGTGTGTGTGTGTGTGTGTGTGTGTGTGTGTGTGTGTGTGTGTGTGTGTGTGTGTGTGTGTGTGTGTGTGTGTGTGTGTGTGTGAGCAGGGAAGGTTTAGATGAGAGCCAGAATTACTGTAAGGGGAATATGTTCGTTAGCAAAGCGCTTTGATATATTCTGTTTGTGTCAGTGAGTAATATTTTAGCAAGGAGCTGGTACAGTACATTTCAAGTTATCATTATTATTCTTTTTTCTTTTGTAATGATGATGCACCAAGCAACACGAAAAGTGGATTGTTGTGGTTTTCTTGGATGCAAATTGATAAATATGGGCTTGGCAAAACTACATCAACATTTCAATAAGAATAGAAAAAGGAAAAAAAAAAATGTCCCACTATATACAGGAATAATGAGCTTTCGTCTTTAGGTATTTTTATAACCATGAAAAGAAAAATACGACTTTTTAACATAATTCCCGTGAAAAAGTCATGTGGGATCGGTAAGGGATGTGCCACAACGATGCCTCCCCATTTAAGATGCCGGGAGAAGTGCAAAAGGGAAAAGCGTCCTTGGGATGATGATAATGAGGACTAGCAGACTGCCATAAGATTCTAGGATAACGGCAGGAAGACTTTACGAGAGAAGGAGCATTTTATTTTTAGTATCTTTCCTACTCATTCCATTAAAGTTTGGGGGAAGTTAAAGAGCGATTTAGATAAACCAAGTGAGAATAATTAGGGCTACCTTAAGGGAAGCAAATGAGTAAGTAGCTTAAACTTGGGGAATGTTAAAGAGGAAACTTCAGGAAGGTTAAAGACTAAGCATGATAAACTCAAAGCTAAATCAATACAGTTGCACTAAACACACCAGTGAGTTCCAAGTGGTGACGAGGAATGGACGAGGGAGCATAACAACACTTACCGTACCTTCATTTCAGGTTGTAAGTCCCACCAACGAAAAGCAGAGTTTAGTATTGAACATGTAGAAATTATCAAGAAATCTCAACTAAACCCAAGACCATATACGTGTACTAATATGATCTTTTTTTTTTATTAAAACACAGTGAGGAAGGCTGTTTATGTAAATCGACAATAATCAACGGAGTCAAATTACACAGATACAAATATACAATACATGTCAAATGAGGAACAAATGTACCTCCCGCAAATTATGGTATTGAAGTAATCACCAAAGTATGAACTCAGCATTCTTATAGTGGCGCATAAAGCCAACAGGGAGAAGTGTAGAATGTATCCTGCATTTGACTCTCAGAGAGTGACGATAACCAGTACTGAAATGCTGGCCAGTTAACAGAACATTTAGAGTTGTCCCCTTTGACTCTCAGAGGGTGATAATGAATACTGAAATGCTGGCCAGTTAACAGAACATTTAGAGTTGTCTGAAATGCTGGCCAATTAACAGAACATTCCTTAGAGTTGTCCCCTTCAGTGGCATGTGACCAGGGGATGGCTCAGGTTCCTCCTTTAGAGTTACAAGGTGCCCAGGTAATTTTAGTATTGCTGTAGGTGAGAGATCGCGTCTTTAGATAACACAGCGATGGAAAAACTTAAGATTAGCTTTTCATGAAACTTCAATGACTAAAAAGAAAATAGATAGATAAAAAGAAAACTACACGTTGAGCATTTGAATTTTATATCACCTGAAGTCAATATTTATCACGAGACTTGAGAGTTTCTACACATTTACGCCTTACGACACTCCCCCTTCTGGCCCTTCCCGACCACCACACACACGAGATAAGAGTGTAGGTGTATGGGTTGCCAAGCGAGAAAACTATCCAAAAGTGAGAGGCGATGGGAGAGGTATGGAGGAGGAGGCTGAGACACAAGGGGAGTGGAAGACGAGAGGGACAGAAGGGTTGAGTGGACGAGAGGAGGAGGTGATAAAGAAAATAGGAAGGGAGGAAAGTGGATGGAATGAAGACGGAGGAGGAAAAATTGAGGGAGGCAAAAAGGAAAAAAAGAAAAGAAAATTGAGTAAGCGAAAAGATGAAAGATTAAGGGTGGGATAAGAAGGGAGAAGATAAGGATGATCCGGATATGATAGAGGAAGGGAGAAATAAATGAAGTAGAGGGAGAAAGAAGAACCAACAAAATAAAATAAGGAAAAAGCGTGAAACAGAAGGTATAAAGAGAAAGAGGAAAATGAGCAGATAGTGATGGGAGGTGATAAATAAAGGGAGGAAAAAGGAGGAGGAAGAAGTACGTACCAAGGGAAGGGCAGACAAAATTGCGAGAAACGAAACATATGAAGAGAAAGAGGAGATAAGAGAATGGAAAAAAAGTAAAGAGAGGGAAAAAGGAGTAGCAAGGAAGGGAGGAAAGGGAGAAAAATAAACTAGAAAGAGAAGATGAGAGAAAAAATCAGGTAAAGGAAGGGAAAAATGAAGAGAGGGAGAAAAAAAACAGCAAGGAAGGAGAGACAAATTAGCGAGAAAGAGAAGGTATGGTGGACAGAAGGAAGTGAAGGTAGAGGAGTGGGGAGGGGAGAGGTGAGGGGAGGTGTACAGTAGGCGGCATCCCTTCTCTCCCTCGCCTTCAGGAGTCAACAAAGTGGCGGAGTGTGGTGCCCGTCGTCTGGATGGTCTCGGTAGCTTATTTATCGCTCCATAAACGCGCGCCAAGACGACAACCTCCAGCACTCGCAATAAATACAAAAGAGCAAACTCGCCATTACCTTTATGTACAACAGGGCGGGGCGGGGCGAGGGGCGGGACAGGGTAGGTAGAACAGTCGGGGGGGAGATGATGAGAGGGGGGGAAGTCTACGGTAGCATATTGTATCATTTATATATTTTTTTTAAGATGTCAAGTCCAGATACCATTTCTCTCGTTGCCACGCGAGCCTCTGGTGGGTAATAATGGATCACAGTTTAAATAAAGCCATACGAGGGAGGATTTCTGACTCTCTCTCTCTCTCTCTCTCTCTCTCTCTCTCTCTCTCTCTCTCTCTCTCTCTCTCTCTCTCTCTCTCTCTCTCTCTCTCTCTCTCTCTCTCTCTCTCTCTCTCGTGAAGAACATACCGAAAGGATGGACAGGAGATAAGGGAATTAGAAGAGAGAGAGAGAGAGAGAGAGAGAGAGAGAGAGAGAGAGAGAGAGAGAGAGAGAGAGAGAGAGAGAAACGAAAGGTAGAGGAAAGGTTGTGGGAGGAGGAGGAGGGGAGGAGGGGAAAGATAGGCCTCAGGAGGTAAACTTAAGGTGTAAACAGACATATTTTCCCCACTCCCTTCCTTCCCTTTATTCTCTTCCATCCTGAAAGAGTACTGTAATGGCCACATAAGTTCTCGAGGAGGAGGAAGAGGACGAGTAGAAGGAAGTGAGTGGGAGAGAAGAGGACGAAAAAGGACGGAGAGAAGCAGCAAGAGTAGGAGAAGGAGAAGGAGAAGGAGGAAAGAGGAGGGTGAGAAGAGGACGAAAAAGGACGGAGAGGAGAAACAAGAGTAAGAGAACGAGGAGAAGGAGGAAGAGGAGGGTGAGAAGAGGACGAAAAAGGACGGAGAGGAGAAACAAGAGTAAGAGAACGAGGAGAAGGAGGAAACAGGAGGGTGAGAAGGGGACGAAAAGGACGGAGAGGAGAAACAAGAGTAAGAGAATGAGGAGGAGAAGGAGGAAGAGGAGGGTGAGAAAATATATGTATGAGGTTGGTGTTGTTGTTATTGATAATGATGATGATGATGGTTTACCTTGGAAGTAACAATAATGATAATAATGACAATAGAAAATATATATATTGGAAAGAAAACATGCAGAATTTCAGTGATAAAAATATATAAGAAAAAAAAAAACGATAGATATGAAGCAGCAAAGGGCGAAGCTTTAAAAAAATGTTTGGAGGAAAAACTTCAAGTAGAGATATAACGAGAGAGAGAGAGAGAGAGAGAGAGAGAGAGAGAGAGAGAGAGAGAGAGAGAGAGAGAGAGAGAGAGAGAATATATGAGAACTAAATGAGCTGCAAAGAGTGTGAAAAGCAGTAATGAGGGAGATACTTCAACTCACTGAAGAGAAGACACCAAGAACATGCAGGAGTTTGGCAGCAGTGCAGTTCCAACTTCTTCCACGTCCCTTGACACTTCGATACTTACTGTTCTGGGATGAAAAAAAATGAAAGAAAAATGAAAGAAAGAAAAACAACATTCTAGAGGAGGGAGAGAATGAAGAAGAAGAAGAAGAAGAAGAAGAAGAAGAAGAAAAGAAAGATGAAGAAAAAGAAAAAAATAGAAAGAAGAGGAGGAGGAGGAGGAGGAGGAAGAAAAGAAGATGAAGAAGTAGAAGAAAAAAGGAGGAGGAAGAGGAGGAGGTGGAGAGATGATGAATAGTGAAATGGAAGTGATAAAAGGAGAAGCATATACGGTCATGATTGTGAATAAAAGGTGAGGTTGTTAAGAATAAAAGAAAGGAGTGCAGAAGGGAATAAGAATAGATATCTTCGTGCAACTATAACAAATTCTGGAACTATATTGTCGATCTTTTTCCTTGGCTTTACACTCACCTTTACTTACACTTTGTCTATATTTTTTTCTTCGGTATTTTCCCATTTTTTGTTACCTCAGATCTCGTTAATCCGATGAAAAAAAATATGAAAACGTTTTTACCGTTCCAGTGTTTTTTTTTCGGTTTTCTTCCTTTCCTTGTGTTTTGTACGCACGCAAACTTCGGTCACGCTCTCCCGAATGCTCTTATCAGTAAATCTATTTGTTTTCCACCTTTTATCATCTCTTTTTCTTCTCTTTTCTTTTTCACCTCTGCATTTGGGCCCAAGTCTTTCCTTTTAACATATTCAGTCATTGTTTAAAATTTCGTCTTCTTTTTATGTCTTGTCAAGCTTTGCAAATGAAAGTCCGCCAAAGGAGGTAAGCAAGAGGAGCAGGAAAAACAAAGTAAAGAACGACGTGTTTTATGTTTACACTAATGTTTTGTTTTCATGATGATTTTTGTTGGTTTTATTTTCTCTCTTTGTCAAAGGTTTACTCTCGTTGTGCAAGGCGGAAAACACACACACACACACACACACACACACACACACACACACACACACACACACACACACACACACACACACACACACACACACACACACACACACACACACACACACACACACACACACACACACACACACACACACACACACACACACACACACACACACACACACACACACATTTATGCATTACCATGGGAGTATTTTCATTCGTACTCATGAAAAAGGCAGTATTTCCAGTATTAGTTTATTATGTATTGTTGAAAGTGTACGAATGCTTGGAAATGCATAATTCTATCTTTGTAATACTGTTTTCAGGAATTAATTGATTTATTCGTTGACAGATTGACTAATTAATTATTTCATTCATACACTGATTGAATGATTGACTGACCGCCGTATTGTGCTGCCGCTCTCATGGACGACTGGTTCAGGTTTCAAAATTTGATGCTTATTACGCATTCTGGTCCTCTAATTAATGCCTAGCGTGCGTGTGTGCGTTTGTCCGTGTGTGTGTGTGTGTGTGTGTGTGTGTGTGTGTGTGTGTGTGTGTGTGTGTGTGTGTGTGTGTGTGTGTTGATCTGTCATTATACTGTACATCTATTTAACAACGTACCAACTATTAAGTATTCAGAATCTCAAGTATGTTTGTGTGTTCATTAACAGAACATTCCGGGCTGCCTTTTTATTCCTTCCTTCCTCATTTTATCCTTCCTGGGTCTCGCATTCCTCTGTCAACCTCCCACATTTTAGTCATTTACACTACTTTTCTTTCTTCTTTCCCTTCAGTTTTCATATTCTCATTTTGCTGAGTTTCCTTTTACCATACTTTCTCTTCCTTCCATTCTTTCCTCTTTGCTTTCTTTCCCTTTCTCTTCCTTTCGCCTTTAGTTTCCTTTCCCATATCCTTTCCTATCTCCATTTACGTCCATTCCTTCTGGTGAATAAGGGAGAAACGGGGAAACAGAGAAGGAAGAAAGGAAGGCTCGGAGGGAGATGGAGGGAAGGAATGAAGGAGAGGCGGAACAAAATCTACTGTGGCAGCCAATAAAATTAAGTCTGCGCATCGTTTCCTCCCACTTTCCTCTGATATTAAACTTCTTCACCTGAAAATGTCAGCACGTATTTTTATCCTACATATTCCCTTTTTTTTTTTTTTTTTTACCAATTTTCTTTTTACAGGTAAGTGAGGATGACTGACCGTTCGTCCCAGAGAACCGAACCTTAGGCGCAGCGAATAGAAAGGTGAGAGTTGCTTGTTCCGTGAACCTGCCAATCAGAGTATGGCAGAGGAATGCTGGGATGCTCGTGAGTTAGGAGGAGGAGGAGGAGGAGGAGGAGGAGGAGGAGGAGGAGGAGGAGGAGGAGGAGGAGACAAGATATTAAAGACGAGAACTGTTTGTTTTTTGCAAGGGACCGACTGGGTTTGAGGGAGGCGGGGCGGGAGGGAGCCACAGTTTACAGAGATTAATCAGGTAATGAGTCCCAGGTGAGCGTCGCCACTCAGAAGGGCCATTCAGATGCCACTCAGTCCACAGCATCCCCACAACCTGCCAGTCAACTCCACGCGAGCCATTATGTGACGCAAGCTGATTAGCGGGCAACTAACGGACGTTGTTTGAAGATGCTCCTGAATCTCTCTCTCTCTCTCTCTCTCTCTCTCTCTCTCTCTCTCTCTCTCTCTCTCTCTCTCTCTCTCTCTCTCTCTCTCTCTCTCTCTCTCTCTCTCTCTCTCTCTCTCTCTCTCTCTCTCTCTCTCTCTCTCTCTCTCTCTCTCTCTCTCTCTCTCTCTCTCTCTCTCTCTCTCTCTGCCTTCGCCCTCTCTCTTCTGCTCTTCCACCTCCTCACCCTCGCCCTGTTTCTCCTCCTCCTCCTCTTCCTCTTCCTCTCGCCTTCTTCTATAACTTCTTCCAATAGCGTTTCCTATCGCCTCCATTTAACTTTCTCCTTCGCCGCTCTCCTCCGCTGCCAGCGCCTCTCTCTCTCTCTCTCTCTCTCCTCCTCTCTCTCTCTCTCTCTCTCTCTCTCTCTCTCTCTCTCTCTCTCTCTCTCTCTCTCTCTCTCTCTCTCTCTCTCTCTCTCTCTCTTTCTACATTGTATAAGCTACCTATGCCATCACCTTTCGATATCCTTCCCTCCTTTCTCTTCCTCCACAGCATCCCTCCACTCATATTCCTCCTCCTTCTCGTCCGCCCTCTCCTCTTCTTCCTCTGTCCTGTTTATCATCCACTTACTATCTCTCCTTTGCTCCATCTTCCCCCTCCTTGCTGTCCTCCTCCATCCTCTCCTTTGCTCTTCGCATCTCTTCCACCCTCACACGCAGACACACGCGCCTCGTTGCCTCCTAACAAGCCGTTTCGTTATTGACCCGACATTAGCTTGCATTCAGGATATTGCAGGGGCTTGCCTCGTCTCCTGCCCTTGCCCGCCCGCCTCCTGATGCTGCCTCTGCTGAGTAGTGGCGGCTCGTCACCAGTCTCACCGCGCCTCCCTCATCTCGTAAACGTACTGTCTCTTTGTCCTCAGTAACAGATGGTGGTTTTTGTTTTTACCAGATTTTAATGCAGTTTATGAAAGCTTCACTTTATCTAATGCTAATCATGAGTTTATTTTTTTTGCGTGAATCTTTTTTAGTACTTAATGATAAAGTGTTATTTATGTAAATACTTTTTAACGTTTCTATTTACAAACAGCTCATGCTGACTTTAGTTTGAATGACGATGCTGCTCTCGTTATTTTCACAGCTATTCATTCGTTCCTGTTGGTGGCTAGGCGGCGATATCAACTGCGATCTGTGGAAATCCTTCGTGAAAATCTCCACAATAGTATTACAGTGCGTGGGTGTTACCAGCGCGGTCTGAGGGTTGTGTTGTAGTCCATCCCTTCAAGCCACCCTAACTAAGCTCTGCCCACGCTAGGAGAGACAAGAGTAAGGTCTCGCTTTTCTCGTTATTATGAGGGGGAGATGTTTAACAGAAGACGAAAATATCTCCTCCTTCGCAATGGACATGGAATGGATGCTGTATGTACATCATGATTCCTGCTTTTCACGAGACTTACAAAGCTGCACATATCTCATAAGAGTACCACTGATAATAGACGTAACGGAGACGGATATCTAGAAGAAATTTTTGTTTTTCAATGATAGCTTGTAATAGATAAGAAGCCGATGGAAAAATGAGGTGGTAATGATTGGGAAGGCCTTTGTCCTGAAGTGAAGTAAAAAATGATTATTAGATCTGAATATGAAATTATATTGAAACTAAATTAATAGAATACTGAACATTTATAGGAGCTCATCATAGCTTCCGAAGCTCTTGTCAGGATGCATTGATTCAGACCGCGACGACCAGCTGCGTGCACGTGTGTGTGTGTGTGTGTGTGTGTGTGTGTGTGTGTGTGTGTGTGTGTGTGTGTGTGTGTGTGTTTCGAGGCTGAGGGTCTGACTGCAGTATCTCACTCGGCCAGTTGAGTGGATTTGTTTGTCTAACTAGAGTAACGAGCTTAGCGTGACGGTGCTGAGGAAAGAACGTTGGTGGTTCTGAAATGCGAACCTCATCTTTGGGCCAGATGTTTAGTTATTTTTTGGTACGGGTATATCATTGCACAAGATCGCCTTGCTGATGAAAGTCTGACCTTCGGAGCGTCAAATTCTTCTTTGACATCTTATTACTTATCTGTATATTGAAAACACTGCAGTAATGAGCTTGTAACGTGACAGAAATGTCTTATGAATCCTTATTCTTAATTTTTCTCTTCCTTGTGCCGAACAACGTGAAAATTACAACCTGAGGCCATCAGTATGTTCTGAATGCAGCGATATTTACGTAATCAGAATGACGGTAAATCCTCCTAATATGCAGTCTCATGTGTACCACGAATGAAATATTTACTAACTAATTAAAGTAAAGACAATGAATGCCATTGAAATACGTCCTGGCTATTGCCGGCGTCATCCAGTGAAGGGACACCGCCACTGCCATCAATGCTAACTTCTCATATTGTATTAATTCTTGTCCTCCTTTTTGTGTCTAGCTTAATCCTTTGTCCACCAGAACGTTGCCAATTTATATATTACCTTTCAATACTCCTGAGTCCTGTGGTAATCCTGAATAAATTGTAATCCCCAGCAGACAGGATTTGGTAGACAGAGAATTGCAGGGAAGGGTGAATGCAGCAAGGACGGCAGAGCATAGAGCAGGCAGGGTGAGTGAAGGGGGATAAAAGGGCTCGAGGATGGTAAAGAGGGAGAACAGGAAGATAAGGGTGCGGCGAGGGAGGGAGAGATGGGAAGGCCTGTGGTGGGAGGGGGCAGCCGTCATCTACCCTAGATGATACAGTTCAATAACATAGTGATGACCCCTTCTCCACCCCGCCACGCTCCCCCGCCCTCTACCAGGCAGCATGTCACGCCCACGCCCCGCCCTGCCCCGCCTTTCCCCGCCTCCGTTCCCTGGCGTTCACTACCGCTCGTTCCTTTATGTGAGTTTATTCGAAGTTCCAGAGAGTTCATCAGACAGAGGTATACGTGCACTTGCTGGCGTGAGGGGAGGCGGGGCTGGATGGCAGGAGGTGCAGTGGCGGAAGGTATTGCGTCAGGAAGCGAGAGCGGAGAAACGGTAAAGGAGTTTTGGAAGATGAGAACAGCAAGACGAAGAATCGAGAGGACGTGGCATGGAAGAAGGTGGGGTGACAGAGAGCAGGGAGAAATTAAAGGAAAGGGAGTGGTGATGGAGTGGTCAGCGTTCGAGCGTGATATCAATGATCAGAGTTCGAGACAGAAGCATAGGTCACTTTTTCGCGTTGCCGAACAATACCCGTATGCTTCCTATCAATCATGTATTCAGCTATTGTATGGGAAGGCTTTATATACTTTCGCCTCTGTAAAATCGTCGCTCAAAAACTCCTATAGTCTTGTGGTAGCCGAACATCCAATTTCCCACCACAAAAAAATGTATTTAGAACCCGCCAACTGATCATCCAGGAATCGAAACAGCAGATAAGACATGACAAGAACATACAAAAAAAGGAGGTAAAGTTATAGGAAGGCAGAGGTAGGTGGAAGGGAGTGGGAGGAAGATGCAGAATGACAGACAAGAGGAACTTTGCCTTATCAACGAGAGCGTGCTGCGTGATC
>NC_059294.1:19942474-19969974 GCF_017591435.1 Portunus trituberculatus
TCCATATTTCTTGAAACTCGTGTGCCGCGGAGAGAGAGCAACGGTGGCGGTGGCGGCGGCGGCGGCGGCGGGAGGGGAACATGGAACAAAAGCCGCAGAGAAAAGAACGAAAAAAAAAAAAAATGGAGAGAAAAAAAAATAACACGAATCCAGGCAAAGTGATGCAGACAAGTTAGATTTTTCCATTGAAGCAGACACATGTACAGACTTTTAGGATGGAGGAAGACATGAATACAGCGAGAAAGAACAGGCAAAGAAAGGCCAGCAGTGGATGAAGGACAGGTAGACAGGCACACAATTTAGAAGCTTTGGAGAGAGAAAAAAAAAAGAGAACTTTAAATCACGAAAGAGGCAGATCTTGAAAAAAAAATATATCCTTGGAAAAAAAGAAGACAAAAATATGGATCATCTTTCATTATCAGTGACTCCATCTGGTGCGATAAACACATTGAGGGAGAGAGAGAGGGAGAGAGAAAAACTGAGAGGCTTGCTGGGAGGGAGAATTGAGGGAGGGATGGAGGGAAGGGGAGTAAAAATGAGGCTTGGTGGTGGGTGGGTGGGAGAGGAAAACCGCGGCGTGTTTTGAGGGAGGAAGGCGGAGTGGGAGGAAGCGCATGGAGGGTGGGTGAAGGGGAGAGAGAGAGAGAGAGCGTTCAGATTCAGGAAATAAAAAGAGTAGAGGAAGCGCAGGAAAAATCAACCTCCCATTGAAGTCATCTCTGCATGTATTGCTACGTTATGTATCCCTTGATTGTGCGGACAGGACCAGAAGCTATAGGTTGTGTACCGGGATATGTTATGGCGATATTTGCAAACTGAGAGGACGAGAGGAAGATTTTATACACGAATACGTTATGGAATTATTGATAGAATAAACAAGAGGCTAAAAATACTACTTGTCATTAAGTATTTTTCGTTTTCAATATCACATCAACGCAGTGAATGTGAAATAAGTCAGTTTTTGTTTTCTCATTCATTGCTTCGCTGGTCAAGAGGAAGCTGATTTAAAGGAGGTCGTGTACAAATTATGAAGGTTTACGTAAATGTAATAGAGGCATCAACAACACTATCCTTTGATGTTTGTGGTGGAATAAAGCAGATTTCTTCTTTTTGCGGACGTCTAAAGAAAATACTAAAGATGCAACATTACAGAATATTAAAACAAGTAACTCTCTCTCTCTCTCTCTCTCTCTCTCTCTCTCTCTCTCTCTCTCTCTCTCTCTCTCTCTCTCTCTCTCTACGAAATAAAAAAAAAGCATTGCATAAGATATTACTGCATTTTGGACACTGTTTGAAGCCTTTGTGGGTGAGAAGGAAAGGAATATAACAGGAAAAGGAATAATGGTCTTTCCTCTCTCTCTCTCTCTCTCTCTCTCTCTCTCTCTCTCTCTCTCTCTCTCTCTCTCTCTCTCTCTCTCTCTCTCTCTCTCTCTCTCTCCTCTCTCTCCTCTCTTCCTCCTTCCTCCTTCCTCCTTCTCTGTCCCTCAGTTATAGTTTACAGTTTTCCTCTCCTCCCTCAGCTCTCAGCTTTCCATTCTTTACACTTTCTCTCTCTTCTCTCTCTCTCTCTCTCTCTCTCTCTCTCTCTCTCTCTCTCTCTCTCTCTCTCTCTCTCTCTCTCTCTCTCTCTCTCTCTCTCTCTCTCTCTCTCTCTCTCTCTCTCTCTCTCTCTCTCTCTCTCTCTCTCTCTCTCCCATCCCCAGAGGCCACACCACAGGCGCGGGAGAAAGGGAGAAGAGAGAGATAACGATTACCAGATAAAGGAGAATAGATAGCAAAGGGGGAAAAGGAGAAAAGGGAGAGGCATTTTTTTCCCATTCTCTCTCTCTCTCTCTCTCTCTCTCTCTCTCTCTCTCTCTCTCTCTCTCTCTCTCTCTCTCTCTCTCTCTCTCTCTCTCTCTCTCTCTCTCTCTCTCTCTCTCTCTCTCTCTCTCTCTCTCTCTCTCTCTCTCTCTCTCTCTCTCTCTCTCTCTCTCTCTCTCTCTCTCTCTCTCTCTCTCTCTCTCTCTCTCTCTCTCTCTCTCTCTCTCTCTCTCTCTTTCTCTCTCTATTCTTTCTTTCACACACACACACACACACTCTCTCTCTCTCACACACACTCACTCTCTCTCTCTCTCTCTCTCTCTCTCTCTCTCTCTCTCTCTCTCTCTCTCTCTCTCTCTCTCTTTTTTTTTTTTTTATTTAAACATAATTTATACAGAAGAACATGTACCCAAAGGCGCACTGTCGTGTGCTACCTATTCTAAGGGTACTACAATCTATTTCTCTACAATATTTACAAGACTTAAAAATAGATAATATACAAGATGGAGCACTGTTCTTTTCACTTCACTAGCACTATTCACGCACTGCACTACACTGAGTGTCACGTCACAAAGAGTGTCAGAGGAGTTGGCAGTGTCTGTCTCCACTTATGTGCCATCAGTTTGACACTGTGTGTGTTCATCTCCTGGACGTGAGGCACCGCGGCCGTGAACAAGTTCCACATCCTGGAGACGCGTCCTGCGAAGGTGCGTTGATGCTGACACCCGTGGGATCGCGGCACCTCTACGGCGTCACCACCATTGAGCACCGTTCTCGTGCTCCGTGCGGTGACTCTCAGAGGATGACGCAGCCCTGCCAGATGTGGCACTCTTTGCACCTGTGCCTTATGGAACACTACGATCGCCGCCACATCTCTGCGGTGTTCCAGTGAATCAAGAGGACGCTCAGGCTCTGGGTGAGGTGGTATTGCAGCATCTACTAGCCGTATGGCGCGGCGTTGGATGCTGTCCAGTCTCCTTCTGTGTGTGGCGGCACAGGACATCCAGGAGAGAGCTGCGTACTCAAGGTGGGGCCGCACCTGTGCCTTGTACAGCAGCAGTCTCCCTTCCTGTCGAGGAAACTGGCGATCCTTCTGAGAGCGGAGATCCTGTGAGAGGCTTTCTTGGCAATGGATTTGACATGGCTGTCAAACCTCAGCCCTCGATCCACCTCCACTCCAAGTATCTTGACGTCATCTTGGAGTGGGAGAGCAGCAGCGCCAAAAGACAACTTTCCTGCCATTGCTGCCATGGCGGCTGGGGACCGAGAGACAACCATTGCCTGTGTCTTCTCCGGCGCGAATGTCACTTGCCAGCGAGCACCCCACTCCTTTATCACTCGTAGCTGCTGATTGATGGCCTCAGCAGCCCGCCCACTGTCCTGGCGTGGATAGGTATAGGAGAGGGTGCAGTCATCAGCATAGGCCTTGACTCCTGGCAGTAGCTGGAGAAGATCTCTCTCTCTCTCTCTCTCTCTCTCTCTCTCTCTCTCTCTCTCTCTCTCTCTCTCTCTCTCTCTCTCTCTCTCTCTCTCTCTCTCTCTCTCTCTCTCTCTCTCTCTCTCTCTCTCTCTATGTCACACACACACACACACACAGGTGTTCGTAGTTCCATAGGTAAAAAAAAATCTGTTCTTATATTGAAGTGGTTGACAACGTAAAAAATAGAATGGAGGAGGAAGAGGAGGAGGAGAAAGAGAGAAGGAGGGAGAGTCAATCGTAGTATATGCACAGGTGACATGGACGAAGGGGGAGGAGGAAGAAGAGGAAGAGGAGAATTGGATGGAGCTGTTGATCGTGATTGGAAGATATTGAGAAAACTGAGGAAAAAAATAGCGAAGGCAAGTCTAGGACGAAGATGGGGATGAGGATGAGGATTTAGATAGGACAGAAGGACGGGAGGGGGGGAGAAAATATAATACGAGAGGCACTGATGGAGACGGAGAGGGGAGAGTGGGGAAACATGGGGCGTGTCTCTTGGGGAGGGTATTTACCACGCTTTGGATATTAAGTTTCGGGCCTATCATTATCTCCCCTCCTTGTGTACCCTCCCCCACTCTCTCTCTCTCTCTCTCTCTCTCTCTCTCTCTCTCTCTCTCTCTCTCTCTCTCTCTCTCTCTCTCTCTCTCTCTCTCTGTTAGGTCATTATTGTCATTTCTTCTTCTTCTTCTTCTTCTTCTTCTTATTATTATTATTATTATTATTATTATTATTATTATTATTATTATTATTATTATTGTTACTTATGAAACTGTTTATCTTATCTCTTTATCTCTTCCCTTTCTTATTTTTCTTATTGATTTGTTTATTTATTTTTTTTTCTTCCATCGTTTCTTTTGCTCACACTTCTTTTCCTCCTTTATCCTTCCTTCTTACTGTATATTGCTTCAGACTTCTTTTCTACAACATTTATTTTTTTCACTAGTTTTTTTTTTTCTTATATTTTCTACTTTTTGTGTGTACCTTTCTCTTCTTCTCTCACTATTGTTTTATGATTTTTACCCTCATTACATTTCTTCTTATTCATATTTTTTTTTTCTTCATTCTATCGTTTTATTTCTTTCCTTTTTTCCTTTTTTCCTTCTTTTAATACATCTTTTTTTTTTTTACCCTCCCTAACAGCTACTTTGTAACATCTTTATCTGGTTTTTATTTCTATTTTTCTCTCCCCTTTTCCTCGTCACCAGAACAGCCAGTATTTATGAAGAGAAATATTTTATGAGCACTAACATCTGCTATTTTCACCCTTTCTCCTTCCTTTATTTTATCTCTTATCACGTCCCTCCCTCCGTCCATCCCTCCCTCTCCCTCTCTTTCTCATTCTTAGTCCTCTCTCTCATCCCCCTAGCCGTTGCCCCTCCCCGCTTTTCATATATACATAATCCATAATGGAGAGACAAGAGTAGATTGATGAGGCAAGACCCACCATAATACGACCCTTAAATAGTGGATAGAGGGAACGGTAGAAAGAAAGGGACACACACACAGCCTTCGAGGGAGTAAATGGATTTGAAGGTAACATGATATTTCACGGAAGGAAGGAGGGAAGGGTGGGGAGGGCTGGAAGGGAAGGGAGAGAGAGGAAAGAGAGACACACAGAGCATTGAGGGGTAGGGGAGGAAAGAAAGGTGGAGAGGATATATAGTAAAAATGGCATGGGTGTGTTTAAGGAAGGGAATGAAGAGAATAAGAGAGGTGGATACTGCAGTGATGGGAGAGATAGACAGCAGTGACAGATGCAGAAGGAAGGGAAGGGGAAAAAGGAATGAAAAATAATAGAATGAGTGTGTTTAAAGGTGAGAATAATGTTTGGGGAGATTAGAAGTGAAGGAATGAACTGCAGTGATGGGAAGAGAATGGAAGGAAAAGTAATAGAGTATAGAGTAGTGGAATTAATGCATGTTAAGGGAATAAATGAGAAAAATGGAAGAGATAAAAAAGAGTGGGATGAAATAATGGAAAGGATGAAAGGAGAACGAACATAATAAAAAGACCAAGAAGATATCAGAGAGAGAGAGAGAGAGAGAGAGAGAGAGAGAGAGAGAGAGAGAGAGAGAGAGAGGCTGCAGTGATGGGAAACAAAAGGAAGGAAAGAAGAGGTGGAGGAAGGCGAGTAAGAAGTAATGGGAAAGGTAGGTGTGAGGAGAAGAGAAGACGGAATTAAGGGGAAGGAGAAACGTAGCGGAAAAGATGCAGTTTTGAAGGTGATATAGTGTGAGAGAGAGAGAGAGAGAGAGAGAGAGAGAGAGAGAGAGAGAGAGAGAGAGAGAGAGAAGCAAGAAAGACACCAGAAAAAAAGCAAAAAAGAAAAAAAAATAGACATCAAAGCGAATGGTAAAAATGAGGAAAGAATGAGAGAGAGATAGAGAGGGAGAGGGAGAGGGAGAGGGAGAGGGAGGGAAGGAAGGGCTGCATGATGAATTAGTGAGGGGAAGCATTAGGGAGGGAGGAGCCACCTTCCTGAAACATTAAAGGTAAGTGTGTCCTACTGGTTGGGGGAAGTGAAGGAAGAGGAGGAGGAGGAGGAGGAGGAGGAGGAGGAGGAGGAGGAGGAGGAGGAGGAGGAGGAGGAGGAGGAGGAGGAGGAGTGGTGTTGGTAGGAGTAGTGGTAGAAGATGCAGAAGAAGAAGAGGGATAACAAGAAAAACAAGATCTAAACGAAGCGAAAAAAGAAAGGGGAGATAAACAAGGCCAAGGACAAGAGTGTGAGGAGGAGGAGGAGCCGGAGGAGAAACAAACAAGAAAGGAAAAGAATAATATGAGGAAAAATAATAAGATCAAAGAAAAATCATGATGAAAAAATGATGAAATGGATAAAGAAGAAATAGAAGATGAAGGAGAGAAAGGAGAAAAGAAGAAAGTGAAGAAGGAGGCGAGACTAAGAAGAAGTAGAAAGCAAATCCTGAAAGAGAAACAGGCGTAGGAAGAGCAGCAGATTTTATTCACTGCTCTGGACTGTGAAACTCAAGTATACATTTTCATGGGAGATCAAAGGACAAGAGGCTTCATGAAGGCTTCAGGAACACCACTCAGCAGGGAGGGACACGTTGACAAAAGCCTCAACGTACTCGGCAGGAATTTTTCAGGAAGAGCACGCTGGGAAGAAAACTGTAACAGATACCTTGGAAGCTTCAACAAAATTTATGAAAACTACTGACACTCAAGCGATTTCCAGCACTGTAGAAGGCTTCAGAGAGTCACGAAGGACACATTTTGCCGCACAAGTCCTGGGAAAAGCTCTGGAAAGTTGCAGAAGCCTAAGGAAAGTTGAGGAAAGCTTCGAGGAGTTACAGAAAGACTTGACATACGTGTTCTCATGGAGTAGAGAGAGAGAGGTTCCCTTATTATGTAGCTATGTAAGGCAAACTCCATTTATGTTGAGTAGAGGCTTCACATATTCCACGAGAGTTACGGAAGTTAAGGGAGGCTTCGTGTAGGGTTGGAGGAGGCTTTTGAGGCGTCAGGAGTGATTATAGATGGAGGGAGATGTGCGGTGACGACAGGAAAGGAGGAGAAGGAGAAGGAGACTGCGATAACTTGAGATAAAAAGCAGGAACACCAATCCTACAAGAGCGGGAGTACACATCGGGAGGATTACAAGGAGGAGAACTTTAGAACAGTAGGGAGAGAGGAGAAACTTTGCCGAGGAGGAAGAAGAGGAGGATGGGTAGAGGGAGGGATGGGTAGGAGTGCGGCCCCTCCCTGTCACCCCATCATCAGGGTTCTGGAGGCGAGGCAAAAGAGCTTTAAACAAACTGACGTGTGGGAAGACTGGCAGCTGCGGAGGGGGAGGAGTAGGAGGAAGAGGAAGAGGAAGAAGAGGAGGAGGAGGAGGAGGAGGAGGAGGAGGAGGAGGAGGAGGAGGAGGAGGAGGAGGAGGAGGAGGAGGAGGAGGAGGAGGAGGAGACACGTTGCGATGGTAGGACTGGTGAAGTAGCTCTTTCCTTGCAGTCTCCTCCTCCTCCTCCTCCTCCTCCTCCTCCTCCTCCTCCTCCTCCTCCTCCTCCTCCTCTTCCTCCTCCTCTTAGGTGCAGGAGGAGGAATAACAAGAAGCCTGAGGCGCATCGAGATGAGAACCGAGGAAATGTAAAAAAATAATGGCAAACGATATGTTTTCAAAAGGAAATAGCATAAGACGCGTGGCGATGGAGGTCCTGGAGTCCTATTACATTTATTCGTTTTCTTTTCAATTTTTATGGATGACTTCTTTATTCATGCTCCGGGCTGGAAAATGTTTGGAAGTTTTCTTGAGTGATTGAAAAAGAAAAAGAATAGATACATGTATTAGTCAGAGGTTCATGGATACAGGGGGTGTCTTTATGTCTGGTCTTTGTCGTTTAATGTAATTCCGAGCATTTTCGTCCTGAAGTGTGTGTGCATAGCGAAATAACACGGTCTGCATTGGAGCAAAATTTAATCTGACAAGCTCTAGGGAAACTTGACGTGATCTTATCAGTACCCGGAAACACGCATTGGATATATACGTGGGGTAAGGTTGATAGATAGACAGATAGATAGATGAATAGATAGGTATAGATAGGTGAGTGATGGATAGATGTGTTTTTTTTTTTTCATTCGTTTCTGTTTGTCATGTTTCATTTTTATTCATTAAAGGTATGGAGTGGATATGATGAATGTCTGGGGGGTTTTTACAGCTGTGTGTGTGTGTGTGTGTGTGTGTGTGTGTGTGTGTGTGTGTGTGTTTCACTGTTTGATCTGCTGCAGTCTCTGACGAGACAGCCAGACGTTACCCTACGGAACGAGCTCAGAGCTCATTATTTCCGATCTTCGGATAGGCCTGAGACCAGGCACACCACACACCGGGACAACAAGGTCACAACTCCTCGATTTACATCCCGTACCTACTCACTGCTAGGTGAACAGGGGCTACACGTGAAAGGAGACACACCCAAATATCTCCACCCGGCCGGGGAATCGAACCGCGGTCCTCTGGCTTGCGAAGCCAGCGCTCTAACCACTGAGCTACCGGGCGTGGTGTGTGTGTCTGTGTGTGTGTGTGTGTCTGTCTGTCTGTCTGTCTGTCTGTCTGTCTGTCTGTCTGTCTGTGTGTGTGTGTGTGTGTGTGTGTGTGTGTGTGTGTGTGTGTGTGTGTGTGTGTGTGTGTGTCTGTCTGTCTGTCTGTCTGTCTGTCTGTCTGTCTGTCTGTCTGTCTGTCTGTCTGTCTGTCTGTGTGTGTGTGTGTGTGTGTGTGTGTGTGTGTGTGTGTGTGTGTGTGTCTGTCTGTCTGTCTGTCTGTCTGTCTGTCTGTCTGTCTGTGTGTGTGTGTGTGTGTGTGTGTGTGTGTGTGTGTGTGTGTGTGTGTGTGTGTGTGTGTGTGTGTGTGTGTGTGTGTCTGTCTGTCTGTCTGTCTGTCTGTCTGTCTGTTTCTGTGTGTGTGTGTGTGTGTGTGTGTGTGTGTGTGTGTGTGTGTGTGTGTGTGTGTGTGTGTGTGTGTGTGTGTGTGTGTGTAATTTATCCTTGCACTAATCAGAGACAAAGCCCTTGTTCGTTCGTTTGTCCCCCGCTCGACACCCAGGAGAGGAAAGTGAGTTCATGAATCTCAGCTCATTATACTCTACTGGACGTCATGCACTGCTGCTCCCGGCACTGTAACTTTGAAAACACACTTGATACAGCCCCTCGCTAACCCAATTAACTTTAGGAGTGCCGGTTTCAGCTGTAACTTAACTCATAGTGCTGGTCAGTTGGTAGGAGCGTATCAGACCACTGGCGGTGTGTATATTATAAGTGCTGAGCTGTCCCCTGTTCCGTCTCTGTTTGGTGCCTGTAGAAGCTGTTGTACTGTGATGGTAATACTCTGCTACTGTAGCTTCATGATTTTGTCTTAAATGTTTTGATTATTGTTATAAGGTTGAGAGAGAGAGAGAGAGAGAGAGAGAGAGAGAGAGAGAGAGAGAGAGAGAGAGAGAGAGAGTATAAATAAAAAAAAAAGAGTAGTTGTTTTAAACCGACAAACATATTGAGAAAACAGGCATGTTTTATTGAATCACAACTGGTGCAGTTTAAAGAAAAAAAAAAAAGTGATTTAATGCGCAAAATCCAGAGACATCAACTGTTTTCTTCTTCACTTCTAAGGAGACAATATGGTATTTAATAACGAGCATCATTGCAAATAAGTAAATAACACGTATGTATGAAAGGGCTGGAGGTGATAGCAAACGTTCCTTGTTGTAAGGTTTGCTCGCTCTGGTAATGTTAAATGTTTGTTTCATTCGTAACTGTAACATGAGGACTTCAACTTTTCCCTTACTCAGCAATGCATCGACATGTATTGAAGCGAATCCCTGCATTTAAGCCCCACTCCTGCCGCTGCACTTGAGACAAGCATCCAATCCTCTGCAGCTCACATGATACCGCAAATGAACGTGGCACTCTTTGGCGTTAGTTGCATCAAAGTGGCACGCCGCACTGGTGACAAAGGTGCAACTGGTGTGTTATACTATTACTATTTCTGAAAACTTTACCAAAACAACATTAGAAGTTCAACACATCACCCGAGAGTAGGGAAGAGCGAGTCGGCCAGTGAGCGAGTGAAAATATTCTTTTATTAACAACACATTGAAACGTTAATTGTATTCTCCTAGACTAATACAGAAAGTCTTTATTTTTCAGTTAATAAAGACAAATTATTACAATAAGACATTAAGATTAAAGTATTATAATATTTATCGGTAAATCTCATCTCCTGGACAAGAAACACATCTTTACGTTGACTGAGTAGACTTGTAGAAAACACCTGTGCTTAAATTAATAATATCCAAGTGTTTCAATGCTGTATTAAGATATTAAGGTATCACATTATTTCTCGGTGAATCTCTTTCCCCCCCTGACAGGAATCACATCCATACACTGACTGAGTATTTATTGACTAGCAGTGGCGCGGAGGACGGACGCAAGCTCCCCTCTTTAATACAAATAACGAACACAAAGAATGGCTCCTCGTCAGGTATTTCTTTGTTGGAGCCGGACATTGGCAAAGGTTAACAAAGATGAGAGTGCGTCACCTGTGGAGCATCGTGTGTGTGTGTGTGTGTGTGTGTGTCATTGTGATTCTCTCTCTCTCTCTCTCTCTCTCTCTCTCTCTCTCTCTCTCTCTCTCTCTCTCTCTCTCTCTCTCTCTCTCTCTCTCTCTCTCTCTCTCTCTCTCTCTCTCCAACTTCTTCGTCTCTTTGATCGTATCCATAGACATTCCTTTGACGTGTGTGTGTGTGTGTGTGTGTGTGTGTGTGTGTGTGTGTGTGTGTGAGAGAGTGAGAGAGAGAGAGAGAGAGAGAGAGAGAGAGAGAGAGAGAGAGAGAGAGAGAGAGAGAGAGAGAGAGAGAAGACAGTCAAAAGGGAGTAGGGGTTGAAGAAGACGAGGGAGGATTTAACTGGAGGGAGGAGGAGGAGGAGGAGGAGGAGGAGGAGGAGGAGGAGGAGGAGGAGGAGGAGGAGGAGGAGGAGGACGGATGTAGGATGGAGAAAGACAGATAGGAGAGAACTGGGAGAGGGAGAGATAGAGAGAAAGAGTGAGAGGAACCCCTACTCATTACCTCTCGGCCGCTTCACCGAGGAGGGAGAGTTTTCAAAGTTGTAATTGGTCTTTGAGTCGACAGATGTCTCCTCCACCTTCATCTACGCTCCCTCCCTCCCTCCTTCCCGTTGCTTCTCTTGCCTTCCCTGCCCTGCCCTGCTTCGCCTTCCCTGTCTTGCCTTGCCTTACCTTGTCTTGCCTTGCCTTGCCGTCGTTCCATCAATGAATCGTTTACTTTTTTTTTTTATTTCTTTTTTTTTCACTTTCAAATTATACGACTAGATGTTTTTTTCAGGTCTTTTTTTGCCTTTTCTTTACTTTTTTTTCTTTTTTCCCTCATTCATTTCCCTTTTTCTATAGTTTTCCTTTTCCACTGTTTTACTTTTCTCTCCACTCCCTTATATTTTTATCCTTTCTCTTTCCTTTCCTTTTCATTTTTCTTTCTCTTCTCTTCTTTTTTACTTTCTTACTCTCCTTCTTTCCTTTTCTCTTCCTTTCTCTGTTCTTTCCTTCCCTGAATATTCGTCATCCTGAACTATTTTTATATTCCTCGTCCTCTGAATCTTTTAAAGTTATTATTAGATTTTTCTTTTAGTTTCAATATTTAATTAGTGCACTAGGTCTCATCTTGCACACCTAAGTTCCTTGGAAATTTCTGCCTTGACGCTTGTTTTTTACGGAACATATCCTCTTAAATATTTCTTTCATGCATAAGTATTAAATTTCCTACACGATATTCTGGTGTCTTTGTTACCTGGCCATTTGGGGAGAGAGAGAGAGAGAGAGAGAGAGAGAGAGAGAGAGAGAGAGAGAGAGAGAGAGAGAGAGAGAGAGAGAGAGAGAGAGAGAGAGAGAGAGAGAGAGAGAGAGAGAGAGAGAGAGAGAAGTGGGGGGTGGAGGCTGTACACGTCGAACATGTAAGATGAAGGTAGTTAGTGCGAGCAAGCAAGTATTTGACAGCATTTGTGAGTAGTTTTCGTGAACGAGACAAGAACAGCGAGAGCGTGGGAAGAAAAGGAGGAAAGAGGGAGGGAGGCTGTAGCAAGGAGCGGAAGAGGAATGGAGAGGGAGAAGGAAGGAGGGTGAGTGCGCTGGTGCGTGAGAGAACACACTGCATGGGAGAGTGATGAGTGGGAGGGGTGTCGTGGCAGCTACGTTGGGACGATGAAGTAGAAGGGGGAGGGAGGGAGGAAGAGAACGAGGAGGAGGGAAATAGAAGCGGGAGGAAGGAGGAAAGAGAGAGCATTGAAATGGATGGAGAATGAAGGGAAAGATTTGGCAGTGAATTGTGAGCCAAAAATAGATCCGATGTGGGGTGGACGACGTGAGGGAGTGAGTAAATAATGGATGAAAGATTAAATCGAGTATATCAGGAGGAAAGGTAGAGTGAAGGGGAAAAATGGTATTAGGCGGAAGAGAGAGAGATTGGGAGTGGAGTGGAGTAGAGAGTAGGGAGAGGTTGTTATAGAAGAGAGAGAGAGAGAGAGAGAGAGGAACAAGGATGAAATAAGAAGAACATTCATATTGGATCTCTTTACATCATTTATTTTGCCAGTGATACGATCTCCTGCTGAGGTCTGATGAAACTCCAGGAAAACGATGTAATACTTCATTTCGAAGGTTAGAAGTCTTATCAGTCAGTAATACAATACAGGATAACACTGAAAGAAAACAAAGAGCTACACTATATTACTGCAACAACACAGTGCATTTAACGATAAGCATACGCCCACACAACAAAGAGGACTCCAGACGAAAGAAGACACAGTAACAGCGACGTACGTAGATGATCCATTGGTCGTGACACAACCCATCAATTTAGTACGTGATTTTGGCTGGCTTTCGTAAATCTATTTCAATCAGTTTACGGAGATTATCTACATTGTTCAATTATGCAAATACTCAGTTGTTGCATGTAAACTATATTCGAGAAGCCCAATCATGCTCATTAGATGCAAGCACAATGAGGGGCTCTCGGGCTTTCATGCGGCTTTCGACAGACACAGCCGCAGATTATTTGTTGCAGGGCGTCTTTCATCACGAAGCTCCGTCAGTAGAGAGTGATTGCCGCCAGCCGCCAAGTCCGGGAGAGAATAGAAGAAAGATCCGCCGTGGTGCAGTGGAACCATGCGTGCTTTGGGGTCCAAGAGGTCTCCAAGCGCACGGGTTAGAATCCTGTCCACAGTCAGAGCGTAGGTTGGGCTTCCTCACTTGGGGCAACGGTTTCCTAGCGGGTGGGCTTTGAGATAGGAGGTATCCCGAAAAACTATCCCCTTTAGCCCAGAAATTCCCGTGAAAAGCCCACATGGTGTAGATAAAAAAAAAAATAAAAAGTGCATAGCTTTCAATTGGTCCTCAAACGATTGGTACTTAGGTCATCTGGTCCACAAGTCAATTGTGACTCTAAACCGTTGATCATCAAGTCAGTTGAGACCAAAGACAGTTGAGACCCGAGACAACTGGTCCCCAAACCAATTGAGACTCAAGTAAGTTTGGTCCCCAAACTTACTGAGTACCTTTTGTTCATTCTCGCTCAGTGAGTCAGTGTACTTACTTGTACTTACATACCCAAAGAAGTGAGAGAGAGAGAGAGAGAGAGAGAGAGAGAGAGAGAGAGAGAGAGAGGGAGGGAGGGAGGGAGGGAGGGAGGGATGGAGGGTTCCAGGACAACTGTTCCTCAAACCAGTTGAGACTCAAGACAATTGGTCCCCAAATATTCTCGCTCAGTGAGTCAGTCTACTTACATATCCAAAGACATGTGTGTGTGTGTGTGAGAGAGAGAGAGAGAGAGAGAGAGAGAGAGAGAGAGAGAGAGAGAGAGAGAGAGAGAGAGAGAGAGAGAGAGATGTGTTTTATATCTTTGATGGATATGTTTCCATTGTTCTTTTTTTTCTGTTTATATATTACCTTAGTGTAACTTTTTTCTTTGGTAACAAAGTTAAATCTTTTGTGATTTAAGTAGTTCAAGATTATGATCTGGACCCAAAATTATTGTGATCTTAAGTTAATGTATGTTGTGGTCAATAAAACTATCTATCTGTCTAGAGAGAGAGAGAGAGAGAGAGAGAGAGAGAGAGAGAGAGAGAGAGAGAGAGAGAGAGAATCAATATTGATAATTGTTAATAATGTTACGAAAATGATGATGATGATAATAATAATAATAATAATAATAATAATAATAAATTATTAGAAATAATAATTTATTATCGTCATTGCTATTATTATTATTATTATTATTAGAGAGAGAGAGAGAGGGGGGGGATATAGTGTTGTCCCATGAGATGACAGTCTCGCCCATTTCTACCTTAAGTCAGGGCGGCGAAAGGCTTCAAGACCTGAAGGTGCGAAGTATTTCGTTAATCCCCCTGTCACTGGGTCCACCACCATCACCGCCACCACAACCACCACCTTTTGTCACATGTAAACTCTACTATGCAAGATCATTTCATTGCTTTCAATAGTAAAACTCCAATGGTAAAAAGGAAATAAATGGAGAAGGAGGAGGAGGAGGAAGAAGTGAAAGACTACAGAGAATTCTATACTTGCTACGTGAATGAAAAAAAAAGGACACAACGAAGAACAAACAAATAAAACAGAAAGGAAAATAGGAACACACACACACAGTCCTATATTCATCCTTGAGAGTGTGGGCCCAGCGCGCAAACCACTACACAACAGTGTGTGTGTGTGTGTGTGTGTGTGTGTGTGTGTGTGTGTGTGTGTGTGTGTGTGTATATGTGTAATTCACCTCGGTCTCCTCCTGGTCACCCAGCCAGTTTTCCCATTACGGAGCGAGCTCAGAGCTCATAGACCGATCTTCGGGTAGGACTGAGACCACAACACACTCCACACACCGGGAAAGCGAGGCCACAACCCCTCGAGTTACATCCCGTACCTATTTACTGCTAGGTGAACAGGGGCCATACATTAAGAGGCTTGCCCATTTGCCTCGCCACACCGGGACTCGAACCCAGCCCTCTCGATTGTGAGTCGAGGGTGCTAACCACTACACTACGCGGTGTGTGTGTGTGTGTGTGTGTGTGTGTGTGTGTGTGTGTGTGTGTGTGTGTGTTTGCGCTATAATATTAAACATATCTTATATTATGATGGCCAGTTTGACGTGTATAAACTTGAATAATTATAGAAGGCAAAGTAACCGAATAACTGATTATTTCTCTAGCTATATAAAGACGAAAAAAAATATATGCGAAGAGGAGGCGGGAAAGTATGACAGGAGAAGGAAGATAATGAGGAGGAGGAGCAGGAGAAAAAGGAATTATGTATATATATATATATATATATATATATATATATATATATATATATATATATATATATATATATATATATATATATATATATAGAGAGAGAGAGAGAGAGAGAGAGAGAGAGAGAGATTGTTTGTTATGTCACCACGACAGGTTGGAAGGAAGACATGTTACCTAGAACATATATCCTAGATTCAAGCTGACGTGACACACGTGTACACGAGACAAGTTGAGAGGCAAATCAAGTGTCTAAGTAACTTGCTCCTAATTTTCAAAAGCCAAGTGAGTGTTCACATATAAGCAAGTAATTCGAGCTTACATCTGAGATCACTGGCTGAGTATGTTTCCCGTGATCTCACCAACACTTATATAACCACTGTGATACCCTGTCACGTGTGTGTGTGTGTGTGTGTGTGTGTGTGTGTGTGTGTGTGTGTGTGTGTGTGTGTGTGTGTGTGTGTGTGTGTGTGTGTGTGTGTGTGTGTGTGTTCACGTTGTAAGTATAGCATTCTCTGTAGTCATACACTTCTTCCTCCTCCTCCTCCTTCTCCATTTATTTCCCTTTCAGCATTGAAATTATACTATTGAAAGCAATGAAATTATCTTGCATAGTAGAGTTTACATGTAACAAAAGGCGGTGATGGTGGTGGACCCAGTGACAGGGGATTAACACAATATTTCACAGCTTGAAGCCTTCTGCCCCAAATAGGCAAGACTGTCATCTCATTAGACTACACTTTATCCATCCTCTTCTCTCTCTCTCTCTCTCTCTCTCTCTCTCTCTCTCTCTCTCTCTCTCTCTTTTAATAATAATAATGATAATGATGATAATAATAATAATAATAATAAAAATAATAATAATAATAGTAATAATGATAATAATAATAATAATAATAATAATAATAGTAGTAGTACTAGCAGTAGTAGTAGTAGTAGTAGTAGTAGTAGTAGTAGTAGTAATAATAATAATAATAATAATAATAATAATAATAAATAATAATAATAATAATAATAATAATAATAATAATATTATTATTATTATTATTATTATTATTATTATTATTATTATTATTATTATTATTATTATTATTATTATTATTATTATCATTATTATTGTTATTATCATCATCATCATTATTGTTACTATTACCACTACTACTACTACTACTACTACTACTACTACTACTACTACTACTACTACTACTATTAACATTATCATTACTATTGTTATTATTATTATTATTATTATTATTATTATTATTATTATTATTATTATTATTATTATTATTATTATTATTATTATTATTATTATTATTATTATTCAATCAATCAATCAATCAATCAATCAATCAGTCATATCCTGTGGCACCCTCGGGGACGCATAGGTCCTCAATTAACTCTCGCCACCACATAATATCTTGAGTTATCTCCTCAAGATCTCCCTTGAGAACCACATCACCCTCTTCTCGTTTCATTGTCCTCAGCCACGTCTCTCTTGGCCTTCCTCTACCTCTTCTTCCAGGTGCCACCCATTCCGGTGTACCACGCACCAGTTCATATCTTTTATACACATGTCCCAGCCACTTCCATCTTGAGAGCCTCAAATATTCATTATTATTTTTATTATTTTTATTTTTATTTTTAGTAGTAGTAGTAGTAGTAGTAGTAGTAGTAGTAGTAGTAGTATCATTATCATTATTATTATCATTACTATTATTATCATTACCATTATTGTCGTTATTGTTATCATCATTATCATCATTGTTATTGTTAATATTAAACTCTCTCTCTCTCTCTCTCTCTCTCTCTCTCTCTCTCTCTCTCTCTCTCTCTCTCTCTCTCTCTCTCTCTCTCTCTCTCTCTCTCTCTCTCTCTCTCACACACACACACACACACACACACACACACACACACACACACACACACACACACACACACACACACACACACACACACACGTCTTTGGATATGTAAGTACACTGACTCACTGAGCGAGAGTAAGCAAAGGTTCTCAGTAAGTTTGGGGAACAATTGCCATGAGTCTCAACTGGTTTGGGGACCAGTTGTCCTGGGTATCTCTCTCTCTCTCTCTCTCTCTCTCTCTCTCTCTCTCTCTCTCTCTCTCTCTCTCTCTCTCTCTCTCTCTCTCTCTCTCTCTCTCTCTCTCTCTCTCTCTCTCTCTCTCTCTCTCTCTCTCTCTCTCTCTCTCTCTCTCTCTCTCTCTCTCACTTCTTTGGGCATGTAAGTACACGTAAGTACACTGACTCACTGAGCTAGCATGAACAAAGGTACTCGATAAGTTTGGGGACCAACTGTCTTGAGTGTCAGTTTTGTTTGGGGACCAGTTGTCTCGAGTCTCAACTGTCTTGGGTATCAACTGATTTGGTGATCAACTGTCTACTAGAGTTACAATTGACTTGTGGACCAGATGACCTGAGTACCAATCGCTTGGGGACCAATTGACTGTAAACCTTGTTCTCATTGGCGATTTGAACCTTTCCAGAGATAGCCTGTCCTTGGAATCGGTGAGGAGTGGTGTGGCGGTGATGGTAGTAGTTGTGGTAGTGAAAATGTTGAGGGTTGTAATGACTTTTCTTTGGCAGCGAAGTATCAGTGTTATAATAATTATTGTGGCAATGGCAACATCAACGCTGATAGTAGTAGTTTTGGTAGTAGTAGTAGAAGTAGTGGTAGTAGTAGTAGTAGTAGTAGTAGTAGTAGTAGTAGTAGTAGTAGTAGTAGTAGTTGTTGTAGTAGTAGTAGTAGTAGTAGTAGTAGTAGTAGTAGTAGTAATGATAATAGTGGTGGTGGTGCTGGTAATTGCTGTTTTTTTTTTTTTTTGTGGTTGTAATAGCAACAGAGGCATCACCAGCAGCAGCTGAAGTAGCAGCAGAATCAGCAGTAGTAGAAGTAGTAAAAGTAGTAGTAGTAGTAGTAGTAGTAGTAGATGATATTTTGTGTTGCTGTTGATATCGGTGTAAATCTGGTAATAGTTTTGGCAGGTTGATGAAAAATAGTTGTGGGGAGAGTGGTTTGGTGGTGGTGATGGTGATGGAGGGCCATGGCTGTGCGGGGCGGGGCTGGGGTGTGGTGGCGGTAGTCGCGGGAGGGGGGAGAGGGACAGAGCAATCATTTATGAATAGGCAATTTAATCTTATTTCGTCATCCAGAGGCCAAATGCGTTGTGGCCGAACTTTTTGTGAAAAATTGAAGTGTGATGAATCTGTATTCATTTACTCATTGCATTGTCATTTTTCTCTGATTTTTCACTGTGTTGCTTTGCATTATGTAACTAATGACACATGTGCTCAATATACTTTCCCAAAATATGAAACATTGATCGAAACGGTAAATACCCACTTTGTTTGTAGATTTTCGTTTAACAATTGAATATGATAAGTTATCTTGAGCCGTTACCAAAACACACACACACACACACACACACACACACACACACACACACACACACACACACACACACACACACACACACACACACACACACACACACACACACACACACACACACACACACACACACACACACACACACACACACACACAGACAAATAAACAAACACAGTACGTGCATTACAGTGTTTCAGCGTTTCTCTGTCTGTGCTGCACCCGAGGCCTGGCAGCCACAGCGCCACAAAGGGAGGCTCTCCACAAGGGCACGCCTCACCTGTGCTCCTTTGTCGCCTCACGCAGGTCAACTTGATTAAGGCCAGCCACTTACCTAACCCCCTGTTGACTTCTGCGGCCGGTACCCATCCAATCCCTTAGTCTGAAATCGCACATTCGCGCGCGCGCGCACACACACATATACACAAACACACACACACACACACACACACACACACACACACACACACACACACACACACACACACACACACACACACACACACACACACGTCAACGCCACTGATTTGTAGACGCAATATATTGTTAGAGAAAACTATAATTCAGAATTAATGTTTCCCAATATGAGCAGGTCGGCAAAGGCTGCAGTAGAGTTGTCTAATCACACACTTCCAATCAACACCTATCTTCAGTCTTCCTTATAACCATCATTGTCATACTCATCTCCCTCACACATATCCATCGCCTCAACTTGTCCCAGGAGAGAACCACTCTTCAAAAGCCTGGAGTGAGAGAAGGCTGGAAAAGAGGAGAGGGAAAAAGATGTGTATGTACTCAGTATCCTCCAAAGGGAATCGTGGTGCTGGCTCTTACCTACGTGTGATGAAAGCTTTAGAGTCCCGTTGTCTCTGTTTACTTGCTGACGAAGACGAAGGAAGAAACATTCGGGGTTTAAATGGTGATTAGTTCAGTTGGTCCTCTCTTCTTCTTTGTCTTTACCGGCTGTCTCCCTCCCACCAACACTTTCTCCTGAAGGTGTTGGAGTAGTTTATGGTGATTCTCATGACGAGAAGTATGTTCTTTACCTGTTAGATTTAAGATCTTGATGTTTCTCGCTTGTTCTGTTTATTATTACTGCAGTACCTGTAGGTAACGAATGCGATGTATACTGTAAGTAGAACAAGATTCATCTCATCAAAGATAATGTTACGTTTACAATACTGCTGGTGTTAGACCCATATCTTAATTTATTGTAACATACTATCTTGTTATTTGTGTGGGTACCTTTGCTTTGCCACCAAACTCATTCTCGGTTATCTGATCGTCTATCGGCTTAGTAAATCTATTTGCCATATGAATAAAACTCTGTTCCTTGCGTATATCGAGAGTATGAATATTTTCCGAATGATGCGAAATAATATAGATATAACAACGAATGAAATTCTCATGTACTGGTAATCTCAAAGTTCTCTACTCGCTGTTTGTTTTAACCACGATCCTTGATGAATGGCCGACCCGCCTGTGAATGAATGTTACTCAGAGGCGATGTTCCTCTCTGGCTCAAGAAACGCCTCCTAGTTGCATTTAACCCCCAATGGAGACGAGTGGGAAGAGCCAGTCAGTGAATGGTGGCAAAAGATATGCTGAATCATCTGAGGGCGGCAGAACTGGAGAGGCTGGAGAACGCCTTGCCTCTGAAGGTGAAGGTTGGACCAAGCAGGTCACCAGGAAGAGGGTCCTTCACCCCACGCTTGGTGATCTGCTGGATAAGATGAAGTGTTGTTCTGGACCCTTGACTCTCGAGACCGCTCGCAGTCCCAGGCCGCTGACGCTGATCTGGCAGAAACTGAAAGTAGATGGCCACTCGTCGGTGGCTGTATCACACAATAAAGATGAAGACGTCCGTGGAGCTGATGGGGAAGTGGAATACTGGGTGACTTCTGTTATTTCTTTTACAGGACTGCAAGGTTGCCGGTCACACTGCGTCGAGGATGCAGTGCGACGAAGCGGCCATGGTCCTTATAAATTCCATTCGTTCATTTAGTGATTTATGTAGGTATATCTTGAAATAATGAAATATTGGTACACACACACACACACACACACACACACACACACACACACACACACACACACACACACACACACACACACACAATTTTCTTTATATATATTTAAGCACCTTTAGACTAAAAACCAAATTTAAGCTAGATTCGTGAGATAGTAATTATCTTCTCAGGAGACGATCAGGTTAACGCTATCAAAGTGAAGATTTCAGTCAACAACTCAGTGGTAACTAAAACTAACTTTTCCATTAGTTGTGTCCTCCACTTTTGGGATGCATCACAACACTCCCACACCAAGACAGCGCCACCAGCAGATGTCAAGCTGCTTGTCCTGTCTTTCTGTTCGTTTTTATATCCCCATCCTTCTCTTCCTCCTCCTCCTCCTCTTCCTCTATATGTCTTCCTTCCACTGTTAACTTTCTGATGCTCTCCCTTCAATGCAAGATTTCATTCAACGCCCAGGTTTCTCTCCTCCTCCTCCTCCTCCTCCTTCTCCTCCTCCTCCACTTAATAATGGACTCAGGGACAAGTGAAGAAAATAAAGACATCTCTTGCACTTCTCTTGTGTTTAGATATGATAATGGGAGAGAGAGAGAGAGAGAGAGAGAGAGAGAGAGAGAGAGAGAGAGAGAGAGAGAGAGAGGATATTTCGCCATCAGGAAACTTCGACATTTTTCAAGAATTTGGTTTCTTTTCAAAGACCAAAGCAGTGAATATTCTCCAGGAGGGAAGAAATATTTTAGAACTGGAATAAAAAAAACATGGATAAAAAGAACCTTAAGAAAAAAAAAGATAAGAAAATGAATAAAGTAATGAGAATAATTGGTTTGTGTCAAAGCCTAAAGGAAGAAGAGGAAGAAGAAGAAGTCAACACATTCCTTTAAGGAGTTCAAAGGGCGCCGAACACACTCTCTCTCTCTCTCTCTCTCTCTCTCTCTCTCTCTCTCTCTCTCTCTCTCTCTCTCTCTCTCTCTCTCTCGAAAGTAAAGAAAGACGAAGCAGGAGAGGGGAAAAAATAAGGCCTTCTCAGTCCTCCAGCTTTGATATGGAGATTCCGGCGCCATATTGAAGCGAGGCCGAGATGCACTTCAGCAGAGTTGGCATATGTTGATTTTATTTCCAGCTGTTGGCGAAGGAGGGAGATTTAGTGACAGGGAAGGAGGATGGGAGGGAGGCAGGGAGGGGTAGAAGATAAAGGAGGGAGAGTGTGAGAGGGAGGGAGGGAGGGAGGGAGAGAGAGAGAGAAATAGAGGCGTTAAGAACAAGAGAGAGAGCGAGAGAGAGAGAGAGAGAGAGAGAGAGAGAGAGTAATGTTATTCTGTTTGGCTGTTTTGTTTCTTCTTTATGATATCTTTTAAGGGTACTCTCTTCTTTTCTCTTATCTTCTCTTTTTCTTCCTCTTCTTCTTCTTCTTCTTCTTCTTCTTCTTCTTCTCCTCTTCTTCTTCTTCATTAATACACCCTTCCGCTATCTTCGCTCATTTCGTGAAGTTGGAACTCTCCTCTCTCCATTTTCTTCTTCTTCCTTTGTTCTGCGTAATTTCCCCGAGTTTTCTCACTTTCTTTTCCATGATATCGTTTTGAATTTCTTCTGTTTTGGTGTGTGTTTTTTTTCCCTCAAGTTTTCTTTGTGCACACTTTGTTGTTTTGCTTTTACTTTGCAGCTTTTATTTGTGTTTTTCTCTTGTTTTTTTTTTTTTTCTCAGTTATGTTTATTTTATCCACTCTGCTTTTCCTCGCCTTTGCTACTTCGTCTTTGTGTGTGTGTGTGTGTGTGTGTGTGTGTGTGTGTGTGTGTGTGTGTGTGTGTGTTTTTATCTCTCTTGTCTTTTCTCCTCCATTTGCCTCATATTCATAGCGTGATTGTTATTTATTTATTTTTTTTTTTTGTCTGTCCTTACCATTTTGCTTTCATAATATTTTTTAAACTTTTGCCAGAAAAACACTCATACTGGGTTATTATTATTGTTGTTGTTGTTGTTGTTGTTGTTGTTGTTGTATTTGTTGCTGTTATTGTTGCTGTATTTGTTGTTGTTCTTCTTCTTCTTCTTGATCTTGTTGTTGTTGTTGTTGTTGTTGTTCTTCTCCTATTCCTCCTTTCCCCTGTCCTTTTTTTTTTTTTCTTTTTCTTTCTTTCTTTTCTTCTTCTTCTTCTTCTTCTTCTTCTTCTTCTTCTTCTTCTTCTTCTTCTTCTTCTTCTTCTTCTTCTCTTTCTTTTCTCTCTTTCTTTTCTCTTTATTTTCTCTCTTTCTTCTCCTTTTCCATCTTCTTCTTCTTCTTCTTCTTCTTCTTCTTCTTCTTCTTCTTCTTCTTCTTCTTCTTCTTCTTCTTCTTCTTCTTCTTCTTCTTCTTCTTCTTCTTCTTCTTCTTCTTCTTCTCTCTTTCTTCTCTCTTTCTCTTCTTTTATTTTCTTCTTCTTCTTCTTCTTCTTCTTCTTCTTCTTCTTCTTCTTCTTCTTCTTCTTCTTCTTCTTCTTCGTGGTGGCTGTTCATCTGATCTCATTAACTGTGTATGCAAGTATCTTTCTTTCCATGTCCTCGCTGCGCTACACGTTTCTCTCACCTCTGTTCCGTCCAGCTTCCTAAATGTAAAAGGTTAACCAGTAGTCGCATTCTTTCCTTCCTTCTATTGATTAACTCTGCAACTCCCTGTGTGCTTTTGTGTTTCCTCCACCCTGGGACTAAAACTGTTTCAAGACGGAGGTTTCAATACGCCTCTCAATGTAATCCTGGGTGTTTTCTTTCTTTTTTTTCTTTTCTTTTTGGAGTTTTCTCTGTAAAGTCTGGTACCTTCATTTTTTATTTATTTATTTATTTTTATATATTTATTTATTTATTTATTTTTTGGGTGAGATGTGTTGGCGTGTGGTAGGAGTGCCTGTGTTAGCCTCTGACTGAATCCCTCTTACAAGTAAAATATTGTCATAATCGTCATTTTTATCATTATCTTTAGTGGTAGTAGTAGTAGTAGTAGTAGTAGTAGTATCGTTACCATTATCATCATCGTCAATATTATTTTTATTATTATTATTATTGCTATTATTATTATTATTATTATTATTATTATTATTATTATTGTTAATTGTATTATTATTATTATTATTATTATTATTATTATTATTATTATTATTATCATTATTATTATTTTATTATTTTATTATTTTATTGTTATTATTTATTATTTTTATTTTCATTATCATTATCATCATCATTTTCCTTTTCATCTTAAGCATCAATAGAAAAAGTTACCTCTAGCAACAGTAGCAGCAGCAGCAGTAGTAGTAGCAGTAGTAGTAGTAGTAGTAGTAGTAGTAGTAGTAGTAGTAGTAGTAGTAGTAGTAGTAGTAGTAGTAGTAGTAGTAGTAGTAGTAGTAGTAGTAGTAGTAGTAGTAGTAGTAGTAGTAGTAGTAGTAGTAGTAGTAGTAGTAGTAGTAGTAGTAGTAGTAGTAGAAGTTGAAGTAATAGTTGTTATTGTTGTTGTTCTTTTTGTTGTTGATGTTTAACAAAAGGCATATACAAGTATAAGGAGCTATATCAGTCGGGAGAGGGAAGAGGAAGATAAAATAAAGGAGGAAGAAAGGGAGAACGAGAAAAGAGATAAAAAAAAGAACGTGCAGGGGAGAGAAACAATACTTGAAAGGGTGTTGAAAAAAAAGGAGACCGAGGAGAAAGAGGAGGAGGAGGAGGAGGAGGAGGAGGAGGAGGAGGAGGAAGAGGAGGAGGAGAAAGAAGAGGAGGAGGAGGAGGAGGAGGACAGGGGGAGGAGAAAGGAGAAGAAAGGAAGAAGGGGAAACTTTGTAGCAGAACCCGAGATAACAATTGCTCCAGCAGGGAAACTTTGCCCGTGATTAGTTCAATTAGTGTCACGTGACCCGGCAGCCCCTCGCTAATTACTCTGATTAAGGACGGGGAAAAAAAGGGCGCTGGGGAGCAGAGAGGGAGGGAAGGGGAGGAAGGAAATAAAAATATTTGACTTCAAGATTGATCTTTATAATAGACTTCTTTTCTCCTAACTTTTTCTCGTTTCCGCAACCAATTCTTGAAACAGTGAGAAGTGGAGTGAGAGAGAGAGAGAGAGAGAGAGAGAGAGAGAGAGAGAGAGAGACAGACAGACAGACAGACAGACAGACAGACAGACAGATAGACAGACAGACAAATAGCTAAACAGATATACTCAAAACAGACAGAATGAGGTAAACCAACAGATCTTCACAGACGGAGACACGAAGAGACAGAAGGAGCAACAAAGACAAACAGACTGACAGACAGAAAGAATAAAGGTGCAAGAAAGTTAAAGAAGAAGAAGAAGAAGAAGAAGAAGAAGAAGAAGAAGAAGAAGAAGAGGAGGAGGAGGAGGAAGGAATAAAAGAGAGCGGTCGCCAGTTTGTGGTGGAAGATGTGAAGGAAAGAGGAAAGACCAGATGCATTATGGAGGAAGACATGATGCGGGGAGAAAGTGATGTAGAGAAAGAAAAAAAAAGATTAAAAGAGGAGAGAGAAAGAGAAAACTGAAGAACTGCATATGAGAGAGAGAGAGAGAGAGAGAGAGAGAGAGAGAGAGAGAGAGAGAGAGAGAGAGAGAGAGAGAGAGAGAGAGAGAGAGAGAGAGAGACCTTTCCGTCCATTAAAGGTGGTCTGTTTCTGATCGCGTGCAGCTTCAAGTTCATGTCAGCACCATTAATTAATATAGGTCTACATTCTCATATATTTACTGGCAATAATTGAGGTGTGAGCGTATTACGTTATGGCGCTGCTGCAGGTGAGGACTTACTCTGCTCCCCCAAATGTCGATCGTCAATTAATACATCGTGGAATGCAGAGGAATGTATCAATAACCGAGCCACGTTTTATTGCATGCAGCTCACGAATCAATGCAAAAATAAAAAAAGAGATAATAAAAATGTCCTCTTCCAGTCATCGTTATTAGTTTTCATATTGTACGTTCCCTGGAGCTTTATCTTTTTTGTGCCCTTAATGTACGGATTCAACAGTAGCCAGGGAAAGAAAATAGAGACAATAATATTTGAGGATGATAAGAATGGGAGAGGCCGTTTGACCTACAGTACGTAAGCCAGCTTCAAGTACCGACACTCAAGGAATCCGCCACCATGTAACCTACGACTGTTCATCCCAAACATTTTTTTTTTCTTTATGTCTTTTCAGTAAATGTCTAATTTCTAATATAACCAAACATCCCGATTTGCTTTTCAGGAACCATTGATGTCATAAGAAAAAAGAACCCACCGTTTATTTCACGTGTTTTCTTCAGTATCGCGCTGTTTTTTCTTGTAACATCACCATCCGTCTCAGTTTACCCATGTGGACCCTTTGCCATCACTAATGAAAGTATACTCGAAGTAAAAGAAGCTCCAGTCACACAATGAACATTCCTCACCCTAATACCGCTCATTTAACCTCCTAACTAAAGATTTCAACACTCATCAGTTGCTAAATATAACCACCAGCGAATGTTTATCTTTGATTACCTTCTGACACCAATGTTTAGCCTTACTTAAACCAGAATAATACAGAATAGTAGAGATAAGATTCAAGATGGCTGGAGTTTGACAGATCTCTGGGTTTTGCTGAGTTGTGGTAAACTGGTTCTGGCTGAAGAGGTTGGCTGGTAAATTGAGAGCCCCGATCCAGGGAACCCTTCAAATGAAAACGTATCCCACTAAATGGAAAAGTTTGTATGGTCAGATGGAAGGTTTTTTTTTTTTTTTTTTTTTTTTAATCAAATCAGAATTCATTCCATCCTGCAGGTTAGCCGAGCATTTGTAGCAAAGGTAGAGCACACGAGGAGCCTCACCATGCTATTGATGTCGCGTAGTCGCTGGTAGCAGAAAAAAATGCATATCTAGATAGACTTTACTTAATGCAAAAAGGTACGACACACTTGAAAACGGAATGATGGGAAGAGACAGACAAATAAAAGTAGAGAAACTGAAAAGATAAACAGATCGAACAAAAGGGTATAAACATGCGGGTCAAGACAGACAGGGAGGGCCAGTCAGCCAGACCATAACCAAAAGTGAAGTGAAGGTTAAAATGTGGCTCCTCTTCTCACCATTGCCGTGTGTTGTAGATTCTGGCTTTTGCTGCAACAATAAGAGAGAGAGAGAGAGAGAGAGAGAGAGAGAGAGAGAGAGAGAGAGAGAGAGAGATTTACTTATCAATAAATCACACACACACACACACACACACACACACACACACACACACACACACACACACACACACACACACACACACACACACACACACACACACACACACACACACACACACACACACACACACACACACACACACACACACTCCTCATTCACATAATTCTCTAGAGTTCGTCCACCTCTCCATTTCACGTTCCCTCCTCCACCGCCTTCTCAGGAGCCTTATCTCCCTCCCGCAAGATTAAGATGTCTTCCCTCCTCTTCTCCTGGCCTCCTCTTATCTCTCCTCCAGGAACCAGGCGCGGCGCTCCCTCCACAAACCCTGAGAGAGCTTCGGATCACGGCCCTTCTCCCTTTGCGTTGGTCCGGGGCAAGTTGGTTCTCGCACTTTTGCTTCGGAAGGAGGAGGAGGTTGGGCGGTCTCATGCGGTGATCCGGAATGGCTTGATCGTGTCGGGGACGAGTTGGCTGCATCCCGCGGAGGCTTGAGGGTTAATTAGGATTTCATGGAGCGTCTTGTGGCAGCGTCTGGGGAGCCATGGGAGTGTGTGTTTGTTTTGTGGTGTCTTTCGCTTTATTTCTTTCTTCTCTTTTCTGGTTTTCCTTCCGTGCTTGGTCTCTCTCTCTCTCTCTCTCTCTCTCTCTCTCTCTCTCTCTCTCTCTCTCTCTCTCTCTCTCTCTCTCTCTCTCTCTCTCTCTCTCTCTCTCTCTCTCTCTCTCTCTCTCTCTCTCTCTCTCTCTCTCTCTCTCTCTCTCTCTCTCTCTCTCTCTCTCTCCTTGTTATCTCAGGA
>NC_059294.1:19974974-20002474 GCF_017591435.1 Portunus trituberculatus
GCTGGGACGCCACGGAACGCCTGACTTCCGATCTTTCTAAGATTTCTGATTGGGGCAGAGAAAATCTAGTAGTTTTTAATGCCTCAAAAACTCAATTCCTCCATCTATCAACTCGACACAACCATCCAGACAACTATCCCCTCTTCTTCAATGACACTCAACTGTCTCCCTCTTCCATAATGAATATCTTCGGTCTGTCCTTTGCTCATAATCTTAACTGGAAACTTCACATCTCATCTCTTGCTAAAACAGCTTCTATGAAGTTAAGTGTTCTGAGGCGTCTCCGCCAGTTTTTCTTGCCCCTCCAACTGCTTACTCTGTATAAGGGCCTAATCCGTCCCTGTACGGAGTACTCTTCGCATGTTTGGGAGGTTTCCAGCCACACAATTTTGCTTGATAGGGTGGAATCGAAAGCTCTTCGTCTCATCAATTCCCCTCCTCTCAGTAACTGTCTTCATTCTTTTTCTCACCGCCGAAATGTTGCATCTGTTACGGCCCGCCCGTAACATACTCCACTACCATCACCTCCTCCGCTTGCTACCTCGTTCGCCACCTCTCCACCTCACCTTCCATGCCACCGTCTCATGATCCTTCCCCGCCGCCGTCTCATGAACCCTCCACGTCACCGTCTCATGAAGCCCCGCTACTGTCCCGAAGTTGGATTCACGCGGCCCCATTCGACTCCAGCGGAAGTGTTAAAGCAAGCTCGGCTTTCAGGAAAGTCAGTCGAGGTCCAGGCCTCAACCAGTGAACACAACGCCTCTTGTACTACTGTGGGATCAACCACTGCGACACCGCATAAGTATCACTTCCCCTCGTCCTTTTTTTCCACATTGCCTCCATATAGGATTAGTATTATTGTTAGGTATTAAGTTGGGTTCTTTATTGTTGTATTTATTTCTGTGTTATATGTATATGTGTATGTCAGTTTCATATGTTTCATGTTATATCTATGTGTATGTCAGTTTCATGTTTCATGTTATATCTATGTGTATGTCAGTTTCATTATGGGATTATTAAAATAGCTTTTTAAAGTGCCCCCCTTTGCATTTCCTCACCAGTTGAACCTGCAGTGTTTTTTTTATTGTTATTGTTCACCGGCTCCCCGATGCCAATCTTACCGTTTAACCGGTGAACGTAACAATTGGCGACCGTGGCAGGACTCTATTATAACCCTTGTTCAGTGCTCCATTTTTCCAGTGACTTTTTTTCTGTGATTACATTATTTTTCTTGTGTTTCTGTGGTGTTGTGACTTTGATGTGTTTTTTTTCTGTGGCTTACTCTGCGTGTGGTTTAAATTTACCTTTGTGCGATCAAGTGGCTCCTTTTGGGTTAAAAGTGCTTCGTGACTTTCATTGGTATCGCATAGCAGTGGGAGAGCAGGAAACCAGGTAGAAAGGCGTGTTCACCGATAGCACTTATCTCTATTTTTGCACATAGGCAGGTGTGTAATAAGTGTTATCCAAGTGTTGGGATCATCATATGTTCATGCGAACCCTCAATCCCCTCACTTCGCGGATCATTTTTCTCGCTAGTTAGAATCGGCCATTTTAACTAGTCTCTCAGACTAATCCGCCTCCTTATCAATAACAAGTCTCAGTACAATTCGCTCCTCACTCTCAAGTCTCGTAACTAGAGTAATCCGGATCCCTCTTAATGCCGTAATTCTCTAGTTTACCCCTCATTAGTGATTGTACTCATAAGTGTTTACTTAAGTATAATCTAGGTAATTTCCAAGGTTGCCTTTATTATCACTCTGCCAAGTTCCTCACTTAAGTAATTCGCTTATCATTTTTTTTTTTGTTGTGTTTAACATCTATTTAATATGGTTCGCTCAGTTTAACGTTGAAGATTTTTGTGCTGACCCTTCTATGGAACAACTTAAAGATACTAATATAAAGAAGGACCAATGGAAAGCCATCGCTAAACATTTTGATGTTCCCATCACGTCTCAGATGACTAAAGAGGTCATTAAGGATGTAGTTGTTGAACATCTAGTGCAAGAAGGTCAGTTGCTGGGAAATGCCATAGAAGAGTTAACTCCCATGTCAGCCTCTACGAGGAATATAATACACAGTCCCCAGAAAGAACAGGATAAGAGTAGGATAAGTCAGTGGGAAATTGAGAAGCTTAGACTAGAATACCGGATGCATGAAAAAATAATGCAACTACAGGCAGAAAAAGAAGCGAAAGAAATGCAACTACAGGAAAGACAAATGCAACTACAGGCAGAAAAAGAAGATAAAGATAAAGAGAGAGAATTTCGGTTACAATTTAAAAGGCAGGAGAAAGAGCTAGAAATTCAGGAGTTAGCCCTACGAATGACGCTAAGTTTAGAAGGGAAGAAATAGATATAAAGAAAAAGTTAGTAAGCTTTAATCCCGCTACAGCTGCTCCGCTAGTTCCCCCTTTTGATGAATCTGATGTTGACGGGTCATTTCGCGACTTTGAGAGCATTACTAATAGGAATAAATGGCCCAAGGATCAGTGGGTGTCTCTCCTTGTCCCTAAGCTAGTAGGAAAAGCTTATAGGGTATACAACGGCCTTAGTGATGAGGTAGAATATGAAGAGATCAAAGGTAACATTCTAGACGCTTACTCTATCACTTCTGACGGATACAGACAACAGTTCCGAAAGTATGTGAAACCAGAGTCTCACACCTATGTTGAATTTGCTAGTGAGAAACTAAGACAATTTAAGAAATGGTTAGCCGCCCTTAACATTACCACCTTTTCGGAGTTGCTCAATCTAATGGTCCTGGAAGAATGGAAGAACAAGTTACCCTTTAATATTCTGAGGCATGTGGAAGAACGGGAGAGAGTGATCTTATGTCTGCCGCTAAAGTGGCTGATGCGTTTGCTTTGTTGATGGGATCCCTGGGTAGTAGAGGTCGTGGTTCACTATCTAATGTTAGGTCCTCCTTTGGGGAAGGTTTTGGGGCGCGGGTGGTAAGCCGACCGGATTCTCGCCAAATGCATATAATTCCCCCTGGTGTACATACTGTAAGAAGCCAGGTCACACGATCCAGAAATGTAGACACCCAAATTGCAAGGCCTCTCAACGTCAACTTTCTTTTGTGGCCCCTAAACCTAACACATTTGAGAACAAGAAACCAGTGGCCCTAGCTAACCCTGTCAACTCTCCTCTAGAACTTTATGACTCGTACATGTATCAAGGTAAAGTGTCCCTGACTGATGGTAAAGACAAGGCAATAAATGTCAAGGTTCTGCGTGATACAGGTGCTGCCCAATCCATCTTAAGGGAAGATGTCATCCCTAACATCAAACAGGCTTTCACTGGGAGAAGGTGATCCTTACAGGTCTCGAATCACAGCTCTCCTATCCCTTGGCTAATATTAGCTTACAGTGCCCTTTCATTTCAGGAGAGGTTGTGGTAGCCATTAAACCTGGTGAACTGCCAGTACCGGGGGTACATCTTGTACTGGGTAATGATCTTGCGGGTAACTTGGCTGTTCCAAACTTAATTGTTCTTGATTCTCCCTTAACAGAAAGTCCCACTAAGACCCTGGACGAAACATCCCCTCACTTCTTCCCAGTGTGTGCAGTCACCAGGTCTCAGTCCAAGTCCCCTGCCCTTTCACCACCTCCTCCACCAATGATTGCCTCTACTGACAACTTGTACAATAACATCATTTCAAAGGAGAATTTGATTAATGCTCAGGAACAGGATCTCACTTTGGCTAAGATCAGACATGTTGCCAGTGAGACAAAGGATATGTCTAAATTGCCTTGTTTTTATTATCAGGAAGGAGTCCTGATGCGTGCCTACAGACCTCCTGAACTGAAACAACTAGACACCTGGTCAGAAACACATCAAGTTGTCATCCCTTGTCTGTAAGACCAGCCATTATAGAACTAGCTCATGATGGATTGTCAGGTCATCTAGGCATCCAAAAAACCTACAAGAAGGCTCTTCAACATTTTTTTGGCCAGGAATGAAAAAGGATGTGTCACACTATGTAAAAACATGTCACATATGTCAAATTGTGGGTAAGCCTAACGAACGCCTTGTGCCAGCTCCTCTGACGCCTATTCCAGTTCAGACGGAGCCCTTCGAAAAGATCGTTCTAGACTGCGTAGGGCCCTTACCCAAAACCAAACGAGGGAATCAGTATTTGTTAACCCTCATGGATCCCACTACCAGGTACCCTGAAGCATTCCCTCTTAAGAACATCACATCAAAGACCATTGTAAAACATCTAATACATTTTTTCACCTCGGTAGGAATTCCAAAACAAATTCAGTCTGACAAGGGTAGCAATTTCACTAGCAATTTTTTCCAACAGATAGTGAATGAGCTAAACATCGACCATGTAACCTCCTCGGCTTACCACCCCAATCCCAAGGCTGTCTGGAGCGGTTTCACCAAACATTAAAATCCATGATGAAGAAGTATTGCTTGGAGCATCAAGGAGACTGGGATGAAAGTATCTCTTTCCTTCTCTTCGCTTTAAGAGAATCTCCTCAAGATTCTTTAGGTTACTCCCTTTTGAATTACTCTATGGTAGACAGATCAGGGGGCCTCTCAAAATATTAAAGGATCAATGGTTTACTCAAAATACTCCTTCAAGCCCCAGTGTGTCTGACTACATCAGTAACCTTAAGAATAAAATCAGTGAAGTCAGATCTTTTGCTAAATCAAACTTCCTCAAATCTCAAACTAAAATGCAACAAAATTCTCTTCCCAAATCTGTCATGAGAAGTTTCAAACCAGGAGACAAGGTTTTACTTTTTCTCCCCACTCCAGGCAATGCTCTTCACAGTAAGTTCATGGGACCTTATGTTGTGGCTCAAAAACTAAGTCCATTAAACTATGTGGTCCACACTCCTGACCGTCGTAAGGATTCCCAACTAGTTCATATTAATCTAATGAAACCTTACCACTCCAGAGAACCAGAGGACGACTTGTCTCGCACTGTACCTGTATGTCTGGTAGGGAAGGAGTCTGGTCCTGTGCCCCCCGAGGAAGAGTCCGACATCGAATTCCTCTTCTCGTCACCTAAAGGACGCCCCTCAAACAGCCAAATCATGTCCAACCTTGATGAGGTGTTTCTTTCCTTAACACCTTCACAACAGTCTGATCTTAAAAAGTTATTGCTAGACTTTTCAGAAATCACAGGTGACCTTCCAGGACTTTGTACTACTATCCAACATGATATAACATTAATATCTAATGACATCAAGCCTATAAGACAACCAGCCTATCGCATTTCACCCATTAAAAGAGACTTGATGAAAAAGAGGTAGACTATCTGCTCTGTCATCACCTTGCAGAACCTAGTATATCCCCTGGGCTTCTCCTGCCTGTTAACATCTAAGCCAGATGGTAGTAGTCGATTTTGCACCGACTACAGGAAATTAAATAAAGTGACGGTGCCAGACTCCTACCCATTGCCCTTGATAGAGGACCTTATAGATAGTATAGGAGTAGCCAAATTTGTAACCACTATAGATTTACTTAAAGGTTACTACCAGATTCCCTCTCGGACGAGGCCCGAATAATATCCGCCTTCATCACCCCCTTCGGACTATACCAATACACAGTGATGCCCTTCGGCTTGTCTAATGCTCCCGCCACCTTCCAGAGGGCTATAAATTACATCACCCAGGACTTGGAGGGAACATCTGCCTATCTGGACGACCTGGTGGTGACTTCGGACGACTGGGTGACACATCTGACCCGTCTTCGGAGGCTGATGGGTCGGTTGCAGGAAGCCGGGCTTACAATCAACCTGGCCAAGTCCACCTTCGGGAAGTCTACGGTGGTCTACCTGGGACATGTGGTGGGGAACGGCAAGGTTCGCCCCAAGAGAGCCAACGTGGAGGCCATCCTTGGCTTCCCTGTCCCTACCACCAGGAAAGCTCTCATGAGGTTCTTGGGGATGGCTGGTTTCTACAGACGATTCTGTAGGAACTTCTCCACCCTGGCCGCCCCTGACGGACCTTATCAGCACTTCCGTCCCCTTCCACTGGACCCCGACCTGTGACCAAGCCTTCCAACATCTCAAGGCGTTCCTCTCCTCGGAGCCAGTGGTCTGGACGCCAGATCACTCCCGCCCTTCCATCTACAAGTGGACGCGAGTGGAGTTGGAGTGGGTGCTGTCCTCCTACAAGCGGACCCCACAAGCGGCATCCTCCATCCCATCGCCTATCACTCCACCAAGCTGAAGAAACACCAACTCAACTACTCCACCATCGAGAAGGAGGCTCTGGCACTCGTCCTGGCGCTCCAACGTTTTGAGTGCTACCTTCATCCTGGTCCTCAAACTACGAAGGTCTTCACCGATCACAACCCTCTGGCCTTCCTTCACGCCATGAAGAACCGAAACCAACGCATTCTTAGGTGGGCCTTGTTAACTCAACCCTTCAACTTGGAAGTCCACCATATCAAGGGGGTGGACAACATCATCGCCGACGCCTTATCAAGATCTCCCGTCTCACCTCCTTCATGAGCCCATTACGGAGGTCTTAGGGGGGAGGAAATGTTACGGCCCGCCCGTAACATACTCCACTACCATCACCTCCTCCGCTTGTTACCTCGTTCGCCACCTCTCCACCTCCCTTCCACGTCACCGTCTCATGAACCTTCCACGCCACCGTCTCATGAACCCTCCACGTCACCGTCTCATGAAGCCCGCTACTGTCCCGAAGTTGGATTCACGCGGCACCATTCGACTCAAGCGGAAGTGTTAAGCAAGCTCGGCTTTCTGGAAGTCAGTCGAGGTCCAGGCCTCAACCAGTGAACACAACGCCTCTTGGACTACCGTGGGATCAACCATCACCCAGCACTTCACCACTGCGACACCGCATAAGTATCACTTCCCTCGTCCGTGTTTTCCACATTGCCTCCATATAGGATTAGTATTATTGTTAGGTATTAAGTTGGGTTCTTTATTGTTGTATTTATTTCTGTGTTATATGTATATGTGTATGTCATTTTCATGTGTTTCATGTTATATCTATATGTATGTGTTTCATGTTTCATGTTATATCTGTGTGTCAGTTTCATTATGGGTTATTAAAATAGCTTTTAAAGTGCCCCCTTTGCATTTCCTCACCAGTTGAACCTGCAGTGTTTTTTTTTTGTTATTGTTCACCGGCTCCCCGATGCCAATCTTACCCGTTTAACCGGTGAACGTAACACACGGTTTTGGCACTTTTACACTTTTAGAGAGCCAGCACTCAAGTGGGCCTTTTGAGCTTTCTGTTTTTATTTTGCCCTTGGCTGGCCCTCTTCCCTACGTAAAAGAAAATAAATAAATAAAAAAATAAATAAGAAAAAAATAAATAAATAAAAAAAAAATAATAAATATATATATATATATATATATATATATATATATATATATATATATATATATATATATATATATATAGTGTTCTGCAGCAGCGTTCCAGTAGTAGTAGTAGTAGTAGTAGTAATAGTAGCAGTAGTAGTAGCATTAGTAGTAATACTGGTGATATTGGTAATGTTATCACACCTAACTCTCAGAAAGAGTTAGCTTACCGTGTGGTTGACGTAGCGGCGGTGTGGGCTGGAGAACAGCGTTGGTGTGTGAGCATGTAGATGCATGGGTGTGTGGGTTTTGTGGGTGCAACAGGCGGGAATCGGACGGCTCAGGGCGGGCGAGTCGTGATGGGCAGACGGGAGACAAGGCTTGGCGGGCTGATGGGCCATTGAGGACAGGAAGAGAGGCTCGTTTTGGCGGTAGAGAGTCTGATGGGCAGTTGTGGGGCTGTTAGTGTTAATATGGCCCCACAAATAATGGCGTCATCTGATTGGCTCGCTATTAAACGGAGGGCTGTGGTTGGCTGGTGGAGTGGATGTAGGGGAGGGGGCGTGGAGGAAGTGTGCTTTGAGTGATCTGAATGAGGCCAATGGGATGGATGGGGCGGTCGAACCCCAAGCTGTGATTCCCGCATGATGACAGGCACGTGGAGGAGAAGAATAGTGATGATAATAGTGTTTATAATGATAGTGTCTGGTTGATACAGTGTAGACATGATTTATTCTGTGGTCATGTGCTCAAAAGCCCCTGAGGTATAAGTCTTCTGTGCTCTCAGACGTTGCTGGTCCTGTGAGTAAGGGGTTGGGAGGGTGTTGAGTCACATTGAGTCATCCTCTTAACGCAGCATTAGCCTAGAATGACTCAGATTGCGCACGGGTACAGAGGCGTCCTATGCTACTTATCATGCATGTGATGGTAATGTTTCTTATTTTCACGTCGCTTTTCCACTCATTAGCGATAATCACCCTTTTATAATAATGATAATAATAATAATAGGAATGGAGACTGGCCAAACAATCACAGGAAAATAGCCACAACTGCGCTCCTTCCTCCTCTCCTTCCCTACCGCGTTAAAACTTATAGGCGACTGCGGGTACAAAAATAACGGAGCAATAAATGTGGTGATCGTCGTAGATAAGGTTAAGGCAGGAGAGTGTGGCGGACAGAACACGACGGGCGGAATGAGTAGCCAGCCATAAACATTGCGGTATTTCCTTTCCAAGTCGAGAGTGATAAAGAATACTCGTCGGATCAAGGGTTTTTTCTGCCGTGATATACTTGTAAGGGGAGTGTCTGGTTGAAAGTTGCGTGTATTGTATCAGAAAAAGGACTTAATATAGTGGAAAAGTATTAGTTATATGGTACGTGTATTTTCTTTCTCAGTGGAGAGTGATAAAGAAGACTTGGACCGTAGGATTCTGTACATTTTTTTTTCTATCCTTCCTTTTCGCTGCGACACAGGAAGAGAGGCTGGCTGAAAATTGCGAGTATTTTATCAGGAAAGAGGTGTAATAATTTAAGTTACTGTTATGTTTCTGCTTGTGACGATATATATCTTTCCGAAGCAGAGGAAGAGAGCTTTTGTTGTTTTCTTTTTAACTATTTATGTTGCTAGTGAATTTCTTTTGAGGTAAGAACAAGGAGAAGCCTGAGAGAGATTTGAGCGGTGTAGGACTAAAGGAAAATAATGAAATACAAGGCGCGCCCCTCGAAAAAGGGAAAACAAAATGATATATATGGAAATGATGGCGTGTTGTTTTCAAATAACGACCCTTCCTTTACGTTGAGTTGTTATGATTCTGAGTGGAGAGGGTGTGGAGGAGGAAGAGGAGGAGAGAACAAGTGGGAAGAGCAATAAAATAAGGGGAGTGGAAATAGAGGAAGATTGAGAGTGCATTGTGCTGGTGAATTGTGAGACATTTGACTTGGTTTAAATACTTGATATCCCCGTGGTGGTGCAGTGATAAAGTTAGTCATGAGGCGGAATTACAGGACGGGGAATAGCGCAAGGAAAGCGGCCGGCACGAGTTATGGAAGCCGCAATAAGTACATATAAACTTGCGTACAGAAACAGTAAAGGGAGGGAGGTGGTAGTGGCGGTGGTGGTGGTGGTGGTGGTGGGGAGAGGGAAAGTAGGAGTTGCATGAATTAGTGTTAGTCCCTTCATTACCGAATGCGTGCTAATTAGTATGAGAAGTCCCGAGTGAGTGAAAGTAGTGGAGGTAAACTTGTTGCGAATTATGTGCAGCGCAGGAAATAGTGAATGTGTGGAACTGTGACAAAGGTGAGAGGAGGGATGGAGGGCGTGCGTTCAGGTGTTCAGGGAAGGGAAGTGCATGTGTTTAATGTTACGTGTTATGTTATTGAAAGTTGTTAATTTGTACCAGGGAATTACAGCTTAATGTAAAAAATAAAGGGGGAATAAAAGTAGTAAAGGTAGTACTGTGTATATTGATAGACTAAGGAGTTAATGCTGTAAAAATGGTTAAAAGTTGCAAAATAAAGTTCTTATTTACTTTAATCAGTTTAGTGTCAGAAAACGAGACACTAAGAGGCTTATATCGAAAGAAGAGTATTACACAGTATACTGACAAAGTTTACAATGTTAATTATGCTAAAAGTATATAAGATGAATATATAAGTTGAAGAAAAATAAAAGGCATAATTAAATACCATTGATTTTGCTTCGAGAAAAAAAAATCAAGAAGTTCGATTTTAATTAATCTCAAGGGAATGAAAAATGTTTGATTGGCGGCCATTTTAATGAGACAAGAGGAAGGGCGACTCTCTGACGGCTTGTGGCTGCAGTTTTCAACTAGACCAGCTTTGTGCCTTTTGAGTGAGACATTCTTGGTGGGGGTGGTGGTGGTGGTGGTGGTGGTGTCGTCTTAGTGGTCACAAGAATAGTAATGGGAGTGATACTAATCGTGAAAACGAATTATGTCTTAGAAAAAGAGGAAGAAAATTCGTGATTATTATTATTATTATTATTATTGCTATTATTATTATTATTATTGTTATTATTATTATTATTTTTATTATTAGAGCAAAGCAGTTCAGGATACTGGCCAGTGATTACTTGTAGCTTTCCCCTTCCGTGTGTGTGTGTGTGTGTCTGTGTGTGTGTGTGTGTGTGTGTGTGTGTGTGTGTGTGTGTGTGTGTGTGTGTGTGTGTGTGTGTGTGTGTGTGTGTGTGTGTGTGTGTGTGTGTGTGTGTGTGTGTGTGTGTATGCAAGTGTGTTTCAGTTTTTGTTTAGATGAGCCAATCTCTCGCTACCTCTCCTCTCCTTCCTTTCCAATCCATCACCTTTCTGCTCAAATATTTGTCTTGAGTTCAGTGTTGCTGGAAGCCTGTGAGAAAAAATATAGAAAACTGTTACGTAAATACACGTATGCCTCTTAAAACTTTCTCTCTCTCTCTCTCTCTCTCTCTCTCTCTCTCTCTCTCTCTCTCTCTCTCTCTCTCTCTCTCTCTCTCTCATTTATATGGCTCTCACGACGCTTTTTCTTCTCTTAAACAATGTCTTTCGCCATTTTTTACCCTCCCGCCTACAGAACTACCGCTCCCTTCTTCCTCCCTGCCCACCGTCCCTCCCCTCTCTCTTCCCTTCCTTTCTTCCTTTCCTTCCTACACTAAGCTGCGTAAAGTCTCGTCTCAGGTCCGGCGAAGTCCACTAAATTTCTACCTTTCCTTCTGTAGATAAGAGAGAGAGAGAGAGAGAGAGAGAGAGAGAGAGAGAGAGAGAAAAGAGGAGCATGGAAGAGAAAGGGAAAAACTAAGGAACAATGAAGGAAGGAGGAAGAGAAGGGAGGCCTGAAATGTCAGTCTGCACTTAGGAGTAAAGTAAGTAAGAAAGGAAGGAAGGAAGGAAGAAAGGAAGGAAGGAAAGAAGGAAGGAAGGAAGGAAAGAAGGAAGGAAGGAAGGAAGGAAGAAAGGCAGGAAGGAGAGAAGCTGGAAAATAAGCACAAGGGAGGAGGAAGTATGGGAGAAGGAGATAAGGATGGATGTAAGCAGGAAGAGAGAGAGAGAGAGAGAGAGAGAGAGAGAGAGAGAGAGAGAGAGAGAGAGAGAGAGAGCAAGGAAACGTGGAGAGAAAACTGAGAAAAGACATAGAAACTTGAAGAAAAGAAATAGAAAGGATAAAGAGAGAAATTATGAAAGAGAGAGAGAGAGAGAGAGAGAGAGAGAGAGAGAGAGAGAGAGAGAGAGAGAGAGAGACGAAGGCTGCATGGGAGGGAGAGCAGGAACATGGAGAGAGAGAGAGAGAGAGAGAGAGAGAGAGAGAGAGAGAGAGAGAGAGACGACAAGGGAAAGGAAAGGAAGGGAATTAAGGGAGATTAGACCGGCCATTTTTTCCCCTCTTCTTTTATTGCTCTTTGTCCTGTAATCTGATTGGTAAGGGAGGTATTAATGGGAGGGAAGGGGGGGGAGGAAGGGAGGGAGGTGAAGAACATACCAAATAAGTCAAAGGAAAACTAACGAACGGGAACAGAACACCCTTAGACAGATAGACAGATAGACAGACACTTACTCAGACACACACACAGACAGAGATAAGAGGGGAGGAGATCAATCTGGGAGATGTCACAGGAGCAACTCAAGGCGTCCTTCTTCGTAATTACCCGACCAAAGGAAGAGGAGGAGGGAAGGAAAGAGGAAGCGGAAAGGAGGAGGAGGAGGAGGAGGCATACGGAGAGATGGATTGAGAGGAGGACGAAGAGGAATAAGATAGGAAAAAGAAACCACCACACATTCATAAGATGGATTGGAAGAGGAGGAAGAGAAGAAGGAGAAGAAGGGAGAATAGAAAAAGAATAAAAGTAAAAGAAAAAAAATGTATAATGATGATAGAGACCGAGGAAGCAGAGTCTAAGAATGGGAAGGAGAAGGGAAAGGTGATGAAGAGAGCTGAGAATGAAGAAAGGCGCTAAAGGAAAAAAAATAATGAGGTATAATAAGAAAAGAAGAAGAGGAGGAGGAGGAGGAGGAGGAGGAAGAGGAAGAGGAAGAGGAAGAGGAAGAAGAAGAAGAAGAAGAAGAAGAGAGTTGTTAGGGCGAAGTTAGATCCCAATAGCCGACACCCGCAGCTCCTTCTCTTCTGTCACCTGAAGAGGCACCATTGTTTGGAATTGATTAGTGTACGTTTCCTCCTCCTCCTCCTCCTCCTCCTCCTCCTCCTCCTCCTCCTCCTCCTCCTCCTCCTCCTCCTCCTCCTCCAGCCGTGTGTCTCCCAAGGGCGTGTGCCTACGACAAGCCATTATGGTGTGAAATTCATGCAGACACGCCTCTATTGTTGGTGAGGATGGGCGGGCATTACGTGTGTTTGTAGTCACTCTAAGCACCTCCCTCCTCCTCTTCTTCCCCTCCTTTCCCCTGTTTTCTCTTCTCTTGCCCTCATTTCCTTCTTCCTTTTTATCTTTCCTTCTTATCCTCTTCCTCTTCTTCGCTTTGTTCACGTTTTTTTTTTCTTCCTTTATTCTCTCCTTCAAATTCTTCTTCCCTTTGATTTCTCGTCTTCTTTTCTCTTCCCCGCCTTTATCCTTCTTCCCTTCCAGACATCCTCTTCTTCACTCTCTTTTTCCTTCCGATCTTCTTCGTCCCCCTTTTTCCTTCCCTTTCCTCGTGTTCTCTTCCCCAAATCTTTCTCAATTCCTTCATCTTTCTTTCATTCCTTTCTTTTTTTCTTTCCTCCCTCATCCCTCTCATCCCCTCCTTCAATTTGTGTGTTTTCTCTTTCACCTTCTCTCCTTCTTTTCCTTTCCCCTTCATCCTCATTCCCATCCTGACTTTTCTCCTCCTATCTTCTATCCATTCTCCATTTCAGTATATTTTCTTTTTCTTTTCTCTTCATCTCTCTCTCTCTCTCTCTCTCTCTCTCTCTCTCTCTCTCTCTCTCTCTCTCTCTCTCTCTCTCTCTCTCTCTCTCTCTCTCTCTCTCTCTCTCTCTCTCTCTCTTTTATTTATACCAATTTACATAGATATACAGAGTTTTTGTACATTATATATTACATACTTTGTACAATATTAGGCTAAAGAAGTCACAGTTAATGCCTTCTATGAGAAAGCCTGCCTCTGTCTGTCCGTAGCAACCATTCATTCACTGTACACTTGAACTGCTGCGTGGACCAGCAGCCCTCTACACTCATTTGCACTGCTACAAAAGCGTTCCACAAACCGATATACGTGTTGAGGAACTGCCTTTGTTGGTGCCACGTTCTGCACCTGGGCTGGAGCAGCTCCCCAGGGGCACGGATGACGGCTCTGGTGGCAATCTCGGCCTGTCGGGCAGGCTGCTGGAGTTCCTACAGGTGAGCCACCCTCTGCTGCTGCACCTTGAACATGACGGTGAGGCCCGCCACGTCCCGCCGGTGTTGGAGGGTGTGCAGTGTAGGGTGGAAGCCGAGCTCACTCTCCCTGATGAGCCTCGCCGCTCGGTCCTGGACCTTGTCCAGGAGAGCGAGATGTTTGCTGGCCGCGCCGCCCCAGGCAAGGCAGGCGTATTCCAAGGAGGAGCGGACCTGCGACTTGTAGAGCAACTCCAGTCCTTTGGCGTCCAGAAGGTAGGAGATTCTCCTCAGGGATGCCAGCTTCCCTGAGGCCTCTGGCTAGTCGCTCCAAATGGGTCCTGAAAGTTAACTTACGGTCGTAAGTTACCCCCAGCACCTCCACCTCCTCCCGCGGCGTCAGTGTCTCCCCGTTGAAGGCGAGGCGCAGGGCTTCACTCGTCCTGGTGATGCTTAGCAGCTGGGTTTTGTGAGCAGCAAACTTAACTTGCCACTTCCTTCCCCAGGCTGCGATGCGGCTCAAGGTGGCGTTGATGTCACAGGTGGCTGCAGCTTTCTCCTCCAGTCCGTAGCTGTGGGATAGTGTTATATCATCTGCAAACGCCTTCGCTGCAGGAACGAGGTGTAGCAGATCATTGATATACACATTCCACAGCAAAGGGCCGAGGCAGCTCCTTGAGGAACGCCTGCCCTTATGGGCTGTGGTTTTGATTCCCGCCCATTGATAATTACTTTGAGGTGCCTGGCTCTCAAGTAATTTTCTAGGAGCTGGAGGAGTGCTCCGTCCACGCCTACAGCGCGGAGCTTGGTGATGAGCGCTGCATGCCAAACTCTGTCAAACGCAGCTTCGATATCAAGAGCCACTACTGCTGTGGCCTTGCCTCGGTCCAGGGCCTCACTCCACTTCGTGGAGAGGAGCAGGTGCAGGTCTGCCGCCGACCTCCCTTGCCTGAACCCAAACTGCCTGTTGCTCAGCAGGTGGTGGCGCTCGAGATGCTGCGTCACTCGTGAGGCCACAATTGTTTCCAGCACTTTGCTCAGCACAGGCAGCAAGGACACGGGTCTGTAATTTTTTGCCTCTGCCTTGGAGTTCTTCTTGTGAAGAGGCACCACACTGCTTCCTTTCCACATTTCAGGCCATGTGGAGGTGGCGAGGCAGTGATTGAAGAGGGAAGTGCTCAGCAGCACACTGGCGTAGAACGCGCGGGCTGATGTCCTGAGGCCCCACAGCTTTGTTCTCGTCCAAACTTTCGAGAATCGCTCGCACTTCCACTTCACTTGTTATCACTTTCACTAGTGTCTCTTTCACTATTTGAGGCAGCAGCGGAGAGGGTCTTTCGGGGTCGGGGATGCACATCTTTTCAGCGAAGTGCTTGGCCAGGAGGTCTGCCTTGTCACTTGCACTGTGGGCGAAGCTGCCGTCTGCCTGGTGGAGTGCAGGGACGGAGGTGCCCCGCGACTCACCCTGCTTGTCTTTGACAAGGCTCCACCACTGCTTGCAGCCAACCTGGCCTCCCCTTAGTTTGTTTTTCAGGTTTGCCCTCCACTGCTCTATAGCCCATGCTTGCGTGGCATTCATATGCCTTGTTGCCGCTCGGTGCCTCAGTCTGTTTCTGGCCGTCGGGTGCCTCTTGAGAGCACGCCAGGCTTTGTATTTGGCATCTGATGCGGCAACGCAAGCAGGACCAAACCAAGGCTGATCTGATGCCTTTGTTTTATGGACCGAGTGCGGCACCCAGCAGACCTGCATGTTGTGAAGCAGCTCGGTGAGCTGCCTCACCTGCTGGTTGGCGTCGCCACGCAGCACTCCTCCCACTCTGTAGTCCTCAGTGCAGCACGAAAGGCATCCCAGTCGGCAGCCTCCCAGCTCCAGAGGGTTCGTTCGAAGCTCTCCTCACGTGGTGTCTTGAACTGTACTCTGGTGAATACAGCCACGTGGTCTGAGGTCCCTACAAAGTCGAGTGGGAAGCACTGTACTGTGTGGGAAGGAAGATCCGTCACCACCGGGTCCAGGGATGACCCAGATTTGTGCGTGGGGAAGGTGACGTAGTTGTGCATGTCATGCACAACCAGTAGTGAGTTAAAGGCGTCCCTGACTGTGTGCTGGTTTAGGTCGCCAATCACTATTACACTGTCACACTGACTGGCAGTCATCAAAGAGTCCAGGTTTAATGTTAGGTAGTCCAGCAACACTGTTCCCTGTGATGGAGGCCGATAGCAACCCACGCACAATAGGCCCTTCCCATTGCTGTCGATTATTTTCAATGTCAAGAGCTCAAGTTCCCCAGGTATGGGTGTGGGTGGCTCTACTACTTGAGCATTCACAGTCTCCTTAAAGCAGAATGCCACACCCCCGCCTTGTGTAGAACGGTCTTTTCTAATCCATGGTGAGTACCCTTTGATACGGGCATAATTGCTTGGCACCTTGGCATCTAAAAAAGTTTCGCACACAAACACTAAATCTATATTTTTCTTAATAATAACACTGTGAGTGAGCTCCCCAATGTTTGTGTGAAAGCCCCTCACATTGGCCGACACTATCTTTAGTTCACTGTTGGCCGGCTTGTAGCATCGCCGAGTAGTGGTGGGGCGCTGCTCCGTACTGTACGCCATATGGGTAAGGGGCGAGGAACCAGGGGGGGCGAGAAGCTGGCGGTCCTGCAGGAGTCACCAGTGGGGGCGCGGCCAGCCTCTGGTGTGAAGCAGGCTGGTGAAGTTGCCAAGTAACGTTTCTCAGCGCGTTTCTCTCTCTCTCTCTCTCTCTCTCTCTCTCTCTCTCTCTCTCTCTCTCTCTCTCTCTCTCTCTCTCTCTCTCTCTCTCTCTCTCTCTCTCTCTCTCTCTCTCTCTCTCTCTCTCCTCTCTCTTTCTGAGTTTGTTTTCTCTCACTATCAAAACGTTGGTCTCTCTCTCTCTCTCTCTCTCTCTCTCTCTCTCTCTCTCTCTCTCTCTCTCTCTCTCTCTCTCTCTCTCTCTCTCTCTCTCTCTCTCTCTCGGTGACTTATTTTTGGACATGATGGAAAAGAGATATGAAAATGGAAGTCATCACAAATATTGCATGAAGGGATGAGAAAGAGAGAGAGAGAGAGAGAGAGAGAGAGAGAAGGGGAATATGTGTGTGTGTGTGTGTGTGTGTGTGTGTGTGTGTGTGTGTGTGTGTGTGTGTGTGGATATGTGTGATTGCGGGTGTGATAACAGAGCTTAATCATTAAAGTAGTGGTACTAGTAGTGGTAGTAGTAATTTCGGTGGTGATAGTGGTGGTAATGACAATGAAGGATGGTAGTAGTAGTAATAATAATAATAATAATAATAATAATAATAATAATAATAATAAGAAGAAAGAAGCAGGGTAACAGATTAAGACGTTGATACCTGTCCTCTCCGTTAAGATAAAGAAGTACACCACGTATTGGAGTAAGTGCGAGTTTGGAGCCCTATAGTGGAGAAATGTAGAGGACGTGAACCATATAGGCATACTGGAAGACACACAAAGACCTATAAAGAAGAAACAGCAGCGGATTTGTTGATCCTTCCGACGATATAGATTTTAGCATGGAAGCTTAGCGAAGTGGAGAGAGAGAGAGAGAGAGAGAGAGAGAGAGAGAGAGAGAGAGAGAGAGAGAGAGAGGAGATAATAGTAATGGGAAAGTGAAATGAGTAAAACGGGGCTGTAATGGTGTAGATTAGAAGAATGACTCAAATTACGACATTATTTGATCAGAAGAAAGTGCATGTTGGCATAAGGAATGGAAGGTAAGTGAAGGAGTGGAGAGAGGGAAGGAGCAAGAGACTGAGGAAACCTTATCTGATGAAGCGAAGACTGACTGCGGCTGAGGGAAAACACTGGATGAAAGGAGAGGGTGAGGAAGCGTGTTTGAGGAACGCAATGCAGCTCAAGAGGGAAGATTATGCGGTGATTGAGTGGCGTATGTGTACACTGTGAATGACGATTTGGAGTTTGCATGTGTGTGTGTGTGTGTGTGTGTGTGTGTGTGTGTGTGTGTGTGTGTGTGTGTGTGTGTGTGTGTGTGTGTGTGTGTTTATTATACATTTTTTTTTCTTATTTAAAAGATATTAAATGAAATATCCAAAATATAAATATATGTTTGTCTAACTAATTAAACTCATAGTTAAAGCTAATGACGTGGAAAATATAGAAGAATTAGCCTATGAGTTTCATGAGTTCATGTAGGAAAACAAAAAACAAACAGATGAACTAGTTTAGGTAAATGAATGTAATGCAGTTTTTTATACGTTCAAAATTTTGCAGATATAGAAAATCTTTAAGCTTTACTGTTGGAGCCTGGGAGATACGCTACTAGGTAAATAGGGAAGAGGGTCAGTGGGTACCGTGTGGGAGCAGAGTGCCCCGTGGTGGACATGGCCGCCACGCCTGGAGATGACAGCAGAAAAGGTTGTGGGCGTGATAATATAGCTGGAGGTTTGCATGCACAGGGAAAAGTGTTTGTCTAGAGGGGACGAGAGAGAGAGAGAGAGAGAGAGAGAGAGAGAGAGAGAGAGAGAGAGAGAGAGAGAGAGAGAGAGAGAGAGAGAGAGAGAGAGAGAGAGAGAGAGAGAGAGAGAGAGAGAGAGAGAGAGAGAGAGAGATTTTCATGCGAGACATAAAGGAGAAAGGCTCGTGGATGCCTGCAGGGAAGGAGGGCATGTCAGGAGGCGAAGAAGGAGGAGGAAGAGGAGGGAAAGAAGAAAAGAGGAGAAGCGAGAGGAGCAGGAGGAGGAGGACGAAGATGACGACAACGAGAGGGATGAGAGGGAAAGACGCAGGAACGGAGAGATGGAAAATCTGAAGGGAGGAGATGCTTGAAGAGGAATCAGAGTTGGAAGAGGAGGAGAAGAAGGACGCGAAGGAGGAGGATGGGTGGTTGGTGGAGGCAGGTGAATGTTGAGGAAGAGGGAGAGGGGAGGGCAGTAGGTGAGGCAGGGCCGTGGCAAAGCCTTCGTAACGACCCACTCCATCACGGACGCAGTCACTCCGCTCAGTCAAGCTCCGTTGGGCTTCTTCCTTCTGCTGGTACTTGTGCTGGTGCTGGCTTATTCCTCGCCCCGCCCCACAGCAGGAGGAGGAGGAGGAGGAGGACAAGAGCGAGTAGAAAGGAAGGAGATAGAATAAGAAATGAAAGAAGAGAGGAAGACGTGGGCGGGAACAATGAAAGAGCAAAGGGGGCATGGTATATGAATGAGCATTAGACTAGATCGGCGGAGGAAACATATGGAGGAATAAAAGAGAGGAAAAGAGGATGCAGCGTGGCCAGGTCGGTGGTTATTTCTGAATGGGCTTTCTCTCGATGAGATTGAGAAGGAACAAGAGGATCAAAATAGTTATAAGAAACCTGTCAAACGTACAATTTATACTCTCTCTCTCTCTCTCTCTCTCTCTCTCTCTCTCTCTCTCTCTCTCTCTCAGCAGCATTATATTCAGAGGGGAAAATTTAATCCACAGCCGGTTCTGAGTCCAGCGCGTCGCCTCCTAATAGTGTGTTATTTAGCCAGGCAAGACTCGATCGTGGGCGACGGGGAGGCTTGGCGGCGTATAGGGAGACTTGAGGGCGTTAGTGGCGTGGTTTATGGCCGTAATATCGACTAAAATGCGTGTCCTTCATATCTGTCCCCGTGGTCCGGAACGGCATAATTGGGGCAATGAATCACGTCTGGAGGAGAGCGTCAACGGGGGCAATTACCACGGAGAATCTGTCCCCCAGCCTCTTCATATCTGACTAGGACGCTAAGCTGGTTCTTAATGACTTCCTTGAGCATCAACCTTCCCTCTCTCCCTCTATCCTTGTCTTTCTCCCTCCCTCTCTTTCCTCCCTTCCCTCCCCAGAGCAGTGAAGTGTTTTAGAAGAGTTAACGCTTAATTGTGCAACGTTTTCTCATCCAGACTATTAGCGAAGCGAGAAAGCGATGGATAGTTGGATGGGTGATGGGCGATGCGTTGCTCTCCCCTCCACTTCCTTACTCCGGGACGGTGTTGAGGCGGGACAGTCAGACGGTGAGATGCAAGTGTCGCTTTCTTTTTTCTCTTTAACTTTTTTGTATAAAGAAAATGTTACGAACTTAAAAACCTTCCCACGCACCCGTTTATAAAGAAAATGGGGTGAATGTGAGAGGAGATAGGAAATCCCGGCAGACACGTGCTCTTACGCGGACAAGTGAATTAGGGAAAAAATGAACCATTGTAGGGGAGACTCCCTAGCGCGCTGCGACGAGTGCAGCGATGGGATGGGAAAAATAAATAAGTGCGAAAGCAGTGAAATGATAAAACGTCGATAAAAATGTTCTCTCTCTATGCCGCTTGAAAAGTAATGCATCAGGATGGCAGAGAATGGATGTCCTTTAAAACATGTTTTAGTCATTTTGTTTGCGAACTGTAAAACGTGTGCGTAGTCTGATTCCTGCCCAGGTCTCCAAGATCGTGCTATTTCCAATGTGCCCCTCAGCGCCCCTGGATAGACCTTCATGCCCCGGGCCGCCCTTCTTCAACTCATCCTACTCATTTTAGTCACAAGATGGTCTACAAATGATATATATTTACACTTGTTCATATTCCTAATTACTCAAAACTGTTCGTTATAGTTCACAGTTATTTGTCTCTGTACGTACTTTCCCTGAGTAACGGCTGGGTATCAAGCTCTGGGTGTCTTGTGTGAAGCTTCCCGTCTGCTTTATATACTTATACCGTCACTGTCTGGTTGATGAATGACCACTTGGGTGAGGCGAGGCAGGTGAGCACAGGCTGCTATAACCAGGCGTTAGAGTGGGTCGCACATAACGAGATGTTTACTCAGTTCAGCCTTAAAGCGTCAAAGTGCGGCTCAACGTCATATTACCCTCCTTAATCTTTGCTCTTCATTCATCCAGGCCTACTTAACCCTGCCATCCCCACACAGACGCATTCATTAATTCTCGCACAGCTCGAGGTGCAAGCTGACCTTGAGCGGCAGCAGTTGTGAGAGTAACCTGAAGTCTGCCTTGCAGCGATAAGAAATGTGTGTTTGACATTAATTGTTGCGCATTTTTCTGGTTTAATGAAATTCCTACTAATTCACTAAGTTAAGAAATTATTAACTTTTCTCTAAATTTCAACAACAATCAGCTAAAGCTGCATGTGTGCTTCTACCTCATTATAGTATATAGGTGTGTGTGTGTGTGTGTGTGTGTGTGTGTGTGTGTGTGTGTGTGTGTGTGTGTGTGTGTGTGTAATTCACCACGGTCGTCTGCTGGTCACCCAGCCAGTCTTCCCCATTACGGAGCGAGCTCAGAGCTCATAGACCGGGTAGGACTGAGACCACAACACACTCCACACACCGGGAAAGCGAGGCCACAACACCTCGAGTTACATCCCGTACCTATTTACTGCTAGGTGAACAGGGGCTACACATTAAGAGGCTTGCCCATCTGCCTCACCGCCCCCGGGACTCGAACCCGGGCCCACTCGATTGTGAGTCGAGAGTGTTAACCACTATACTACGCGGTGTGTGTGTGTGTGTGTGTGTGTGTGTGTGTGTGTGTGTGTGTGTTGTGTGTTTGTTTGTTTGTTTGTTTGTTTGTGTGTGTAATATTCAGAAATTCATGGAATAATTTTATGGGAGTGACGCAGCGATGGCTTATTTGGCTATTTAATGTAAACACATGGCGTGGATGGCCATGACCCAGCACGCTCACATATGTATCTCCAGTGGGTGGCACATGTGTGCAGCATGGACGCAGACTTGTGAATAAGTGAGATTTGGGGAGTACACCCGGCGCTGAGGGCAGTGCTGGGGGTGAGGGCGGGTGGATGTGGACTTGGACAGGCGACATTAAAGCTGCCCATTTCTCTAGCTCAAAAGAAAAAAATAAACTTGTATTCTGAAGCATACTCCAGTAATTTTAACGAAATTTTTTGTTATATAAAACAAACACTTATTTTAAGCAACTTACAGTGTACGTTAAACCTCTTTTTGTAATGTTTTGCTGAGTGGTGTCATTTTTTTTTTTTTACTTTTACATTTTTAACTAGTTCATTTAAGATATTAGACACACACACACACACACACACACACACACACACACACACACACACACACACACACACACACACACACACACACACACACACACACACACACACACACACACACACACACACACACACACACAGCTAGAGTGAGTGCTGGATACATTTTTATTCATCATGTTATTTCAGACGCATCCTCGGCGACACAGAAAAACCTGTGAAAAGTGTGAAGCCACAGAGACGCCCAGCCAACCTCCAGCCTGCCAGCATGCCAGGCCGCGCCTCCCTTTTACATATTCATAATCAATCACAACAAGGGAGTTCCATTAGCTGCCGCGCCTCGTTGTGCTGCTCATGTAAATTAGTCCTCGGGGGGAATGTGTTACTGGAACAAGCTCGTGCTGGTTTTCTTTGATACACTAACCAGGACAGTCGTCAGCAAGAGAGGAAGGACCGGGAAGGAGGTGACAGGCAGGGACGGGAGGAAGGAAACAGAGAGGTGGAAATTGTAGCGGGCGAGAGAGGATGGAGAGACAGAAAAGGAGGAAGAACAAGAGAAACAGAAATAGGAGGAAAATCAACTTTGCGCGGGAATATGCAAGCAGGAGGAGGAGAGATGTAGAGCAACACAAACACAACAAGTGCTCCGTGGCAACACACTTATGTATCCCTAAAGTCAAAGTAAATTTCATCACTTCTATCAAATTTCACGCCGAACTCACTCTGCACAATGGACTTGTTGGGTAATTAAGCGTGTATAAAATTAATTAGCGCCACTGTTACCTGACCGCCGGCCAGGTTAACCGAATTATGGACCGTAATGACCGCCAGACCAAACCGGAGACCCGCAGGGGAAAATTAGCTGTGTTGCGAGTGTTGCTCCCCGCACCACGAGAGCAAGGGTAGACTCTCTCTCTCTCTCTCTCTCTCTCTCTCTCTCTCTCTCTCTCTCTCTCTCTCTCTCTCTCTCTCTCTCTCTCTCTCTCTCTCTGAAAGTGAAAGTGAAAAACGAGAACGAAGTACTCAATTACCCTTATTTATGTGTTGTTTTAGTGTGTAACGCAGGCGGGCGATGAGTGCTTGTTGCGGGGCGGCGCGGGGGTTTGGCACCGCCGTGCAGCCCACCCACTGCCCCGCGTGCCTGTGTGCTGCTGCTGCTGCTACCCACCCGTAAGGCTGTTTGGTCTGCTCGAAAATGTGTGTGTGTGTGTGTGTGTGTGTGTGTGTGTGTGTGTGTGTGTGTGTGTGTGTGTGTGTGTGTGTGTGTGCATGCGTGCGTGAAGTATTACAATTTCAAAATTTTATGGCAATACTCGTATCCTCGTAAAGAAAAAAAAAAAAACTATGCTGTCAATATGACGATGCAAATTAATATTACGTGCATTGTTATGTTGACAGAACGGCCTCCTAAAAGTAAAAAACAGAGCTTAGGTACACAGAAAATGTGAAAGGCAAGATAAGGCTCGAAAATTATCTAATGCAAACAGAACGATAGAATAAAGAAATATAAAAAAAAATGAACGGTATAACTTGAAAGGCTGGTGATGACAGTGTTGAATTCCAAAGTTGTAAAAATTATTCGCATAAAAGCCGGAAATATACTGAATGGAAAGCAATGATACTGATTCATTGTGTTTAGTAGTTTGACCTGACAAGTATACGTGTCTCTTGTCGACTCTGTATCACTTCTTGTTTTTGTGTTTTTATTGGACACACACACACACACACACACACACACACACACACACACACACACACACACACACACACACACACACACACACACACACACACACACACACACACACACACACACACACACACACACACACTTTTTATCCCTCTAAAATTTAACACCAAATATGTCATTCCCCCATAAATAAATATACTGATTAACATTTACCTTACCTGGATAGGGGAAGAAAAATAAAACTGGAAAAAAAGCCGGTAAAATAAACATGCTTAATTAACGTGTACATATATCCCATGTTAAGCACCTAAAAAATAGCACAGTTAATTCCGAAGCAGATTCAATTAATTTGACGACAGCTCTCGATGTAAACAATAGGAGGAGAAAGCCTGTAAGTGATGATGGGTGGTGGTAGGAGGAGCAGCAGCAACCCAGTGACAAGGGATCACCATAAAGTGTTCTCCTAACCTCGCCTTCACACTGCCTCGCCCACAGACCTGCTGTTTACCTGCCTTTGGAGCGCTGCCCCAGTAAACTTGTCGCTAATGAGGAAACGTGTGATATTAGCAGTTGTGAGAGTGAAACACCTAAGGACAAATATTGAACTAAACTGCATGAAACTGAAGTAAATTTTACCATGTTTTCTTTTTATCGTACTTCCATTTTTTAAGGAGGATCATCAGCTTACCAAATCGCCAACGCATCAGACGGTCATGTTTAGCACCGAACGGCACCACCACTGGATGGCTCTCAGAATGCTCAGAAGTAAACTCACCCATTCTCTCTCTCTCTCTCTCTCTCTCTCTCTCTCTCTCTCTCTCTTTGGTAGTAAGGCTATATTCATAGTTTGTTTTCATTCAAATGTAGACTGAACTTTAAAAAAAGGTGCAGCTCAACACTCTGTAGCTCGAGCGAGTAGAGAGCTTCAGTCGTCTCCCGTTACCCAAGTGTGAGAAGGTGATTCTTGCTCTTTTTTTCAGTAAAGTGTCACCATTCAGACTTAAGGTGTAAAGAGAACTGCACATTAACAGCGTCTAACGAGTTCAGGTAATGTGGGAATGAGATGATTATTGCCACAAGCGCGAGGTGCCAACAGATAGAAAACGCTTCGCTTGAGTTGGCATTATGTGGCAAATGTCCTTTAATGTCTTCTCTCCTAATACTCCTTGTCAGCTCGCCTGTTTCTACATATTAAATATCCAATACTGAAGCAGCAAGACAACAAGCAGCAAGGCAATATTCCAATAAGTACAAGACTAAAGACGATTATACATCCTGCATCCGTCTTCATATCACATAAAGGCAGAACTTGTATTGAATAATGTCAAAACCAGAGGAAATAAAGACGTATAATGCATCATGGAGTGTATACACCAGAGGCAATAAAATCAAGTGTAGCAAACGACCAGATCAAACAAGAGGAAGGGAGTCGTTCCAAAGGCAATCTCAACCCTACCAGAGGGAAGCGAGCGAAACAAAAGAGGCAATAAAACGTTTTGTAAATACGTGCAGGTGATCGCCCCTCGTCTGTGCTGCGGGACGTGTGGCGGTGTAATCCCGATGTGACCCGCAAGCCCGCCAGGTGTTCGGCCGCCACGCCCCTGGCCTCGTCCCCTTCCCTGCCAGCATTAATATCCACTGCTGCCGCGCCTAACATCTTAATATGTGAAGTTGATCGCGAGCCTTGAGCCGCTGGAGGCTACTGCATCGGGAACCTGTTAAGCGCCTGAGTAACTTTAGCCACAGCGAGAGAACATCCAATTAAAGTTTTGGTAATGGAGAGAGTCTGTTCCTCCTGCTCCTCCTCCTCACCTCCTCCTCGATCCCGCCGCCCTGTGCCCCATCTCTTAATTACCTCGTGTAATGAGCAGTCTGAACGAAACGCACACACACACACCCTCCACCAGCCACCCACTATTCTATATCTTGTTTTTCTTACCTAAGCAACACAACAACACCTCTGTTAATGGGGGGATACGTTCACTCTACCCTGCTCGATTGCTGCCTCATCTTTAGGTCGCAGGTGAAGGCCGCTGCCGTCTTCTGGGTCGTATAACCGGCTGCGTCTAATGAAGGGAAAATGACTCGGTAATAGGTCCAAGTCTGCCGCTGCGCCTTGGCCTCAGCACCCCGCCTTGGAAGTTATCTCAAAGTCAACGTGATTCAGAACACACATTACACGCCGACACACTTGCACAGAAGGACAGCTACTTGGTGGATATGAGGGATATAGATAGACAGAGTGGTGGATAGGTAGATAAATACGTATATATGTAGCTACTTTCATAAATAGGTAATTAATATACTGATTGGTTGATTGGTAGATAGGTAGGTTAATAGACAGGAGCTAGCCTGAATGGAAAGTTAATGATTGAGAGATAATTGGAAATGAAATATTACATGGATAGATACGTAGATAGGTTGACAAATAGACAGGTATATAGATAGATAAAAAAAAACGATTTATCGACACTCGTATGTTAAGAGAGCTACAAAAGTAGACATGTGGATACCAACGAACGTAGATAGATAAGCAGAGAGAGACAGGGATCAATAAATAGGTAGATAGATAGAGACAAAAAATATATATATAAAAAAAAAACTGAATCACATATCCATATTTTACGTGTAAAATCAATACAAAGACGTCAACTTTTAAACGCTAACCTTTGGCGTGCTACCAAAGCGACTGAACCTCAAGACAAAGAGAGAGAAAAAAAAAGAAGGATGTATGCACCCGTCGAAATAACTTTAATACATAGATCAAGATGCAGTGAGTTGGGGCGAGTTTACGGCCACGTTGATTTAAGAGAGCGATAAAACAAATGCGTGGAAGCGCGTACTTGTAATACGATCCCGGAGAGGAGAAAAGAGAGAGAAAGGCGAACGCGAGAGAAAGGAGAGAAATACATAAACCGGACGAGAGAGAACGAGAAGGAGAAAACTAGAGAGAGAGAGAGAGAGAGAGAGAGAGAGAGAGAGAGAGAGAGAGAGAGAGAGAGAGAGAGAGAGAGAGAGAGAATGAGAGACCAAGAAAGAAAGAGAGAGAGAGAGATGAGAGAGAGAAACTGAGAGACCAGAGAGAGAGAGAGAGAGAGAGAGAGAGAGAGAGAGAGAGAGAGAGAGAGAGAGAGAGAGAGAAAGAGGAGAGAGACGGACAAAGGCGAGATAGGGAGAAGCTATATAGGGGAGGGGGAAAGCGATGTGATGAGTGAGCGAGGCGGTGATGGGCGAGGCAAGGGCTGAAGGAAGGGTGAGAGAGACGCGAATAAGACATAAGGGGACGATGTAATTGGATTAAGTTTGCCGGAGGAAATTCCCAAGCCTCCATAACACCTTGCCAGCTTCCCGCCGCCCTCCCGCCCACCTGCCGTTCGTCCTTGCCAGCTGAATGTGGCGTGTGCAGTACAGGTGACCATATCGTAACATCACGGACACCAGGTCGCTTCAAAAGAATCATTAGGCCATATTTATATAGTTTTCAGGTCATAAGGTCACGGACATATAGTTTTGAGTCACCAAGTCGTCACAGTTATAACATTTTTAGGGAATCACCAGGTCATCTCTTTATAAACAGTTTAGGGTCACCAGGTCACCCTCACATTGTCTCAAGTCACCATGCTATCATCGCAAAGACTCTCAGTCGCAGTTACCAGGTCTTTATAAAACAGTCACCAAGTCAAATTCTTTAACACCACCAGGCCACTTCTACAATACAATCTTAACATCACCAAATTTTCACCACAAACAACCCTAGATGGTCCCTACCAAGTCACCCACTACCACCACCACCACTGCCTCAATGTCTCAAAGTCACCACAACCATAACACCATCGTCACCAAAACACCACCGCAGCTTCTCAGTCACCAGGACAACCGCCACAACATCCCAAGGTCACGTGGGTGCCATCAGTTCTCGAGGCGAGGTCGTCAGCGTGTTTTTTGCCGTAGCGGCGACAACCTGTGAAATTGAGTTCTCGGTCGGGGAGCGAAGAACGACTTGGAGCAGCGAAGCGTCGTGTTGGGAGGGCAAGGGAAGCGCTGCAGGGCCGAAGAAGGAGGCGGCGAGGAGAAGTTAAGGTCCTGGGTGGGAGCAAGAGTAGGAGCAGAAGCAGGAGCAGGAGGTGAGGAAATGAAGACTGGAGGGGAATATTCGTAGAGTTGTGGACTTTAAGGAGAAAAGGAAAAGGGAGTGTG
>NC_059294.1:20007474-20029974 GCF_017591435.1 Portunus trituberculatus
AAAGAATATAGATATATTAGTTATAAAAAAAGTTAAGCATTATTTAATATTTGATCGACATGCTGCACCCAGCAATGAGATAACGACATGATATTGCACTGTACGTCAAAATATTAAAATACAGATCTTTCTAACAAGTCATAAAAACAACTAATTGATTTAATCTTTTACTGAAGACGATGTTCAGATGATCGCCTAATTACGTCATGTGCTATGGAAGAAACTCCTAATTGGAATGTGAGATTTTTTTCCCTACTGACGTCTGCTTTTTACGTTCACTGCAGTGATAGGCACGCTGGAAAAATATTATTAACCTGTATGGTAGACAGGAGGTCGGACGGCTGTCAGCTGCCTCGCGCTACCATATCCTACATCACTGGATTAATAAAATGTATTTTTTTACATATATCACTCATTAAAAGAGTTCGTTTTCATTTGCATCGTAACTTTAACAGCTGACGATCTATCAGACAGTGTGGCGGTAATAAGCCAAACGCTCGGCTGAAGATTAAGCCTACAAGGAAAGGCTAGAGGAAGGCCTTGCGCAAACCGGGTAACAAGCATGCTATATCATTTCTGTACCACGCCCAAATATGAATATACGTTTAAATGAAAAATCATTGACTGAATTTCCAGGCCCAAGTCAAGCTCAGGTCTCACATTTCGACGCCGTGATGAAATGACAATCAGTCTTCAAAACAATGAGGAAACGTGCGTGAGGCAGACCAGACGACGAGACATCACAGGTATGGACGGAAATCACAGATACATGAACGTGGCGTGTGATGGAAACAATTAGATGTGTGATGAATGTTGACTTGTATCACATCCTGTTGTTACCAAATGTTTACCTGAACGATTTTTGAACAAATTGGTCGATATTGCACTCGCAACTGATAGTTTGTCCCATTGAACGACAACGCGATTTGTGCGAAAAAAAAAAAATAAAAACACTTATGACTTTCGTTTCAACATTGGTGTTGTTGTTGCTGTTGTTTCGGGTGAAGTTTTGCCTTTATAAACGTGACAGAATTTTTTTTTTTTTTTTTTTTTTACATGAAGTTTGCTTTCAATGATAAATAAAAGGCAATGAAGAAGAGGGGGAAGAGAGAGAGAGAGAGAGAGAGAGAGAGAGAGAGAGAGAGAGAGAGAGAGAGAGAGAGAGAGAGAGGAGATGACGCAAGCGGACTATGAAAAACATATGATAAAAAGGAAGAGAGAGAAGGGTTAGAAGACGGAGAAGAAGGAAAAGGAGGATTAGTATAAAAAAGAGGGAAAGGAGGAAGAGTCACCTAGAAAAGTAAGAGGAGAAAGCGAAGTCAAGATGATTATGAGGAAAGAAAAAGCAAGAATAAAGGGAAATAAAATAGAACAGCATGCAGAAAAGAAATGCAAGAATAAAATCGGATGTAGGAGAGAGAGAGAGAGAGAGAGAGAGAGAGAGAGAGAGAGAGAGAGAGAGAGAGAGAGAGAGAGAGAGAGAGAGAGAGAGAGAGAGAAAGTAAAATATTAAACGAGAACTCTTTTCCACTGAACTTTTTTCCTTTTGGAGGCGGCAATTAAGCTGCTTTTTATTCCTCTTTTCTTTCTTCTTTTAACCCTTTCCTCCCCCTTAGCCAGCCTCGTTCACGGAAGAAATGAATAGATTAATTGATTGAGAAATGGGGAAATAGATAAATAGTAATAAAAAGAACTGAAAAAAAAGACAGAATGAAGTAGTTATTCGATAGTGAACAATAAATACCGCGAGAATAAAATCATAAAAAAAAAGAAGAGCGAAACAGAAACCAGGTCAAAGAAAAACAAGCAAGAGAGAACAAAAAATGCCGGATAAAAGAAGGGAGGGAAAAGTGGAAGATAAAATTTGATGACGTGCAGGAAAAAGGAAAGAAATCAAAGAATCACAAGAGAAAAATGCGTAAACCTCAATAATAGATGAAAGAAAAAATAAAGGAAAAAAAAACATATGACAAACAGGAAGAGGAGAAAGGCCAAATAAACACAGGAGAAAAAGAAAAAAGAAACGCTGAGTGATTGGTACGACTAGAATAAATAAACGAAGTAAGGGAGGCGAGGAGAAGAGAAGACAGGTCAAACACGCGGGGGAAGACCAATGGCCCTTAACTAAATCATTACACGCGGCCATTAATCACGGTAATAACATAAACAAACAGCGGTAATTACGTACTTTCCGTGTGGTTAAAATATGCATTTCGTTACCATGTGTTTATCTGATCGACCCTCCACCTTAATGAGTGTGTGTCCTTGCCTGCCTCAACGCAACCCAGCCCAGTCCAACCCAACCCAACCCAACCCTTGCCACTTGCCTGAAGGGACTCCGCCTCAACTCTCGCCACTACTTTAGAAGATTCTCACCTGCACCATCTTTATTTTGCAGTTTATTTATATTTTTTTCTGGTTATGGAAGGTGTAAATGAAAGTGGAGGATGAGGAGGATATAGGAAGTGGAAGAAAAGATGGAAGAAGAATGGAAAGAGGAGGAAGGGAAATGATGATGATGAGGAAGAGGAAAAAGGAGAGGTGAAAAAATGAAGTGGAGGTGGAAAAGGGGAAAGAAGAGAAGATAGAAAGTGATGCGTAGGAATGAAGGAGAAGGAAAGAATAAGAAATTTTTGTCACATATTTCTTTATTCTTTATATCATGTTTGTTAAGTTCTGACAAGGAAGAGGAAGAAGGTAAAATAAAAAAATAAAAAAGAAAGGAAGGAAGGAAGGAAGGACGAAAGACTATATATATACTCTTCCTAGGCATCATATTTGTTTATTTTATATTACACTAGAAAAAAAAAATCGGCTGTACACTTTATGATGTAATATTGACCTCTTATTAATTTTCGAAAGCGGAAATAAAACGAGAAAAAAAAAAAAGGAAACTGTCCCAATCTTATTTTTAACGTCACTTTTTGTTGTTTCCTCAATGTGTACGTCATTTTTGCGTAGAATATAACTTTAGTCTAATTCTTCCCTTTTTCATGATTTGGTATCTTTATCGTTTTTTTTTTTCTATTATTTTGTTACTCAATTAAAATTATACACTAGATAGATTTTAAGTTATTATTATAGCTAACGTGTCACCCTATACCTAAGAGAAAGAAGAGGAGGAGGAAGAGGAGGGTAATGAGCAAAGTAGCAGGAGAAAAACCATAGAAAGAAGTAAGAGGCAGAGAGGGACAAAATTGAAGGAGAAAGGAAAGTGAAAAGGAAATTAAAAGAAGGAAGTGGAAATGGAAATTAGAAGTGGAGTAGGAGATGGAAGAGGGCGAGAAAAGGAGAAACAATGAATATACGAAATTAACAAAAGAAAGATGAAAAAAAAAATGAACAGCAAAAGGAGACTGGGAAAAAGAGGAAAAACGGCAGGGAAACGAAAATTACTGAAAGGAGAACGAGGAGGTGGGTTAGGGAAAAGAAAATGGAGGAGGAGGAGGAGGAGGAGGAAAAGATAGAGAGAAAGAAGAAAATGGAAGAGGTGAAAGGAAGAATAATAAGAAAGGAGAAGGAAAACGAGACGGTAAGAAGGATGAAAATGCGAAGGAGGCGGAGAAAGGAATGAGGAGAAAAGGGAAAGAAGATGGCGAGGCATGGAGGAAAACACAAGAACACGAGAAAGAAAAAAAGAGGCAAACTTCCACAATCCTTCTTGTTTAACACTGTGCAAACGAAGTGGCGACAGGAGAGAGTGAGATGGAGGGAGACGAAGAGGTGAGGAAAAAAGAAAGAAAAGGGACAGGAAACGAAGATGAGAATGAAGATATAAAGAGGAAGTAGAAGAGGCCTGGCAATAAAGCAGGTTTGGGTAGAAGAGGGAAGGTAGGTAGGAAGCATAGGATAGGTAGAGGAGGAAGGTAAGCACAAAGGGTGAAGGGAGGGCCTGAGGGAGCCTGCCTGTCCTGTCTTTCTGTATAGGGTGATCGTTTCAGGTTATTAATAGTCGCTTATAATGCAATTAAGTGGCGCTGTTTATATGATTTTTTTTAATATGATGACGCTGCCGTGGTGGTGGTGGTGGTGGTGGTGCGTCTGTTCTTGTGGTGGCGTGTTGTGCTGGTAGGGGAAGGTGTGTGGTAAAGGATGTGAAAGTGTGTTGGGTGAAAGTGTCTTGCAGGATGCAGCGTTAACCCCTTCAGTACCATAACGCATTTTCATACTCATTCTGCGTACTATTTGGTGATTTTATACAGCTTAAGAAATTTTATGTAGGAATTGAAATAGTAAGGAATCTGGCCATCAATCTGCTGACCTCCATAGACCCTTCCTAATGTAAGTAAAATTGTCGAATGATACGCAAAACTCGCGGTAAAAAGATGTCCCAGTACTGAGGAGGTTAAAGTTTGGTGGTGTGTTATCAGAGTAAAGGTTGTGTTGTTAGTTGTGTTGCAGAACGTTGATTCCTCCAGCAAAGTGTTACATAAAGACTCGTGTTGTCTGTGTGTAAGTTTGTATATAGTGAGAGAGAGAGAGAGAGAGAGAGAGAGAGCGTTATTCATTGGGTTTTGTTATTGCCCGAATCACTATATTGCGTTTATAAGGGGCGTTTATACTTAAAAGACGCATAAACCCACAAAAAATAACATCAAACAATGCAGATTTGAGACCAAAAACTAAAAAAAATATATATATATCTTTTACACATCAAATGGAGAGAACACATTCCAGACGACCAAAGCACCATTAAAAATCACTACAATTCTTAGCTTTATTCGATTAGAGAGGAGAAAAAGGGAAGAAAAAAGCGCAGGAACTTGTACGAGTATTCAGTTTGTTTTACAGCGTCACTCGGAAACTTGGGAATCATTTGCTTTTCTGCGTCTTTGGAGGAGAGGGAATGTTTATGAAGTGTTAATTGAGTTCATGTTGAGAGAGAGAGAGAGAATTTACTCTTTTTAGCACCACTGCAATATGAGGGAATGTTTGCTTACCACACACGAAAAGGGAAATACGGAATAGTAATTTAGGCAACACGAAAAAATGGAGACGATATCAATTTACCTCTTACAAACAACTGGATATTTTTTCCTGTCTTTTAAGGCCATTAAAGCAGTACTTATTGAATTTACTGAAGGAAATATTTACAATTAAGAGAAAAACTTGTTATTATATACGAGTTCTTAATATTAATGAAAAGACGAATAATATTGAGGAGAGAGAGATGTTAACCCCTTTAGTACCATGACGCGTTTCCATATTCATTCTGGTCACTATTTGGTGCTTTTATACAGCTTCAAAAATTTATATGGGGGGGATTAAAATATTGAAGATTGTAGCCATTAATCGTCTGATCTCCATAGACCCTTTCCAATGTCAATAAAATGGCCTAATGGTACAAAAATCTCAAGGTAAAAATGTGTCCCAGTATTGAAGGGGTTAAAAAAATAAAGCAAGGACAATATTCACTCACCACTCTCGCAGCTACCTATATATACACAGGATAGGCAAAGAATAACAGATGGAAAGATGAGATAGGAAATTTTACTGGGTTGGCATGGAATAGAGAGACATCAGAAAGGGATACTGGAAGATTAAGTATATTGATGATGATGATGAAACGGTAAAACATTTTCTTCAATCAACTTTTACGTATGGGAAAGGAGTTATACTTACTTACAGAAAATGCAGGAATATTCAGGACACTTCTCTACGTCAGGACTGAGAGTGTTTAATTAACCACCACATTATACTTACACTTATGACCGACGCACTTCAAGTCTTCTGTTACTTATTAAATTTTGCGTCGCCTTTCCTCCCCTCGGCGACCTTTATTTAACCGGATATTGAATGTAATTAGATTTTTTTTACATTGTTTATTTCCATGGTAGTTTAGTTAGTCGTTTATTAGAAATTGATATACAACGCTTTATGATTCCTTTGTAGTGGCGTCTAAAATCAACCAGTCAATTAATCGATCAATCAGTAATAGTTTGTCCGTCAATCCTGTCTCGTTATGCATCTCCTTAACCCCTTCAGTACCAGGACACGTTTTCATATTCATTCTGCTTATTATTTAGTGATTTTATACAGCTTCAGAAACTTATGTGTGGATTAAAAGTAGTTAAAAGTCTAGCCATTAATCTTCTGACTTCCATAGACCCTTCCTAATGTAAATAAAATCGTCTAATCATACCCAAAGCTCATGGTAAAAATGCGTCTTAGCACTGAAGGAGTTAAACGTTTGTCTGTATTCATCAGGACGTAGTGAGTCAGATGTAGCCAAGAGAGTGCTTATCCAGAGGCTGTGAAAGGATACTAGTAGGATTATTGTGAGTATACTAAACCCATTGTTGGTGGATTTTAGACCCTGTGCTACTTCCCATACTAGTGTCGGTGGTGGTAAGGTAGTGGTGGTGGTGGTGGTGATGGATTACATGTGGAATTGGTAGTGTTGGTGGTGGTGGTGGTGGTGGTAGTGGTGGTGCATTAACACTCGAAACACTTCCAATGATTAAAGTGAAAATAAATGCCAACAGAGTGCATGAAATTTTTAATGCGATTAATTTAACTTCGCGCGGAGGGTCTTCGTGTAAATTGCTCCAAAGTGCTTCGTCTGGTACGCTTTTTCCACCTCGCCCATCGTGAAGTTACAAATTATAGGAAATTACTATCCGAAATTATTCCTCTTTTTATGCACTCAATAAAGATTTTACATTATTTCATCTCTCTCTCTCTCTCTCTCTCTCTCTCTCTCTCTCTCTCTCTCTCTCTTTTTTTTTTTTTTTTTTATTTAAACATAATTTATACAGAAGAACATGTACCCAAAGGCGCACTGTCGTGTGCTACCTATTCTAAGGGTACTACAATCTATTTCTCTACAATATTTACAAGACTTAAAATAGAAAATATACAAGATGGTCAGCATGTAAATGGAGCACTGTTCTTTTCACTTCACTAGCACTATTCACGCACTGCACTACACTGAGTGTCACGTCACAAAGAGTGTCAGAGGAGTTGGCAGTGTCTGTCTCCACTTATGTGCCATCAGTTTGACACTGTGTGTGTTCATCTCCTGGACGTGAGGCACCGCGGCCGTGAACAAGTTCCACATCCTGGAGACGCGTCCTGCGAAGGTGCGTTGATGCTGACACCCGTGGGATCGCGGCACCTCTACGGCGTCACCACCATTGAGCACCGTTCTCGTGCTCCGTGCGGTGACTCTCAGAGGATGACGCAGCCCTGCCAGATGTGGCACTCTTTGCACCTGTGCCTTATGGAACACTACGATTGCCGCCACATCTCTGCGGTGTTCCAGTGAATCAAGGGGACGCTCAGGCTCTGGGTGAGGTGGTATTGCAGCATCTACTAGCCGTATGGCGCGGCGTTGGATGCTGTCCAGTCTCCTTCTGTGTGTGGCGGCACAGGACATCCAGGAGAGAGCTGCGTACTCAAGGTGGGGCCGCACCTGTGCCTTGTACAGCAGCAGTCTCCCTTCCTGTCGAGGAAACTGGCGATCCTTCTGAGAGCGGAGATCCTGTGAGAGGCTTTCTTGGCAATGGATTTGACATGGCTGTCAAACCTCAGCCCTCGATCCACCTCCACTCCAAGTATCTTGACGTCATCTTGGAGTGGGAGAGCAGCAGCGCCAAAGACAACTTTCCTGCCATTGCTGCCATGGCGGCTGGGGACCGAGAGACAACCATTGCCTGTGTCTTCTCCGGCGCGAATGTCACTTGCCAGCGAGCACCCCACTCCTCTATCACTCGTAGCTGCTGATTGATGGCCTCAGCAGCCCGCCCACTGTCCTGGCGTGGATAGGTATAGGAGAGGGTGCAGTCATCAGCATAGGCCTTGACTCCTGGCAGTAGCTGGAGAAGATCATCCACGTAGATATTCCACAGGAGTGGGCCAAGAATTGAACCCTGTGGCACTGATGCCTCCACAGGCAGGGACTCAGATGTTTGCCCGTTGACAACCACCTTGAGGCTTCTGTCCTGCAGGTAATTTCCCAGGAGTCGTAGCAAGCCACCCTGGATGCCTTTAGCACGAAGCTTTTCCAGTAATCCGTTGTGCCATACTTTATCAAAAGCTCCAGCTATGTCCAAAGCAACCACTATAGTGTCCTTGCCGTCGTCGAGGGCGTCCTGCCACTGCCTGGTGAGAAGCATCATTAGGTCGGAGGTTGACCTTCCAGGTCTGAACCCAAACTGTTGGTCTGAGAGGAGGGCATTGTCCTTGAGATGGCTACACACCACCTCTGCCACGACCCTCTCAAACACTTTACCCACCACTGACAACAGGGATATGGGTCTGTAGTTTTTTGGGTCCGTCCTGGAGCTTTTTGTGTACGGAACTACTCGAGCCTCCTTCCACACTGAAGGCCAGACGTTTTCCCGTACACAAGTTGTGAAGACTTGGGTGAGAGGGGCAGCCAGTTCCTGGGAGCATCGCTTCAGCAGGTGCGGGCTGATGTCATCAGGGCCGGTAGCTTTCTGTGTGTCCAGCCCCGCAATAATCGCTTCACCTGCTGATGCGTCACCTCCACCATGGTGACAGTCTTCTCACATTGCTGGACCAGCTGAGGCGGTGGCTGCTGTGGATTCCCCACCTTCATTTTTCCAGCAAACAAGGAAGCCAGCAACTGTGCCCTCTCCTTACTGCTGGTGGCGACAGTACCGTCCTGCTTGCTGAGGGAGGGATGGATTCTTGGTGGCCAGTTCCTGTTTGTCCTTAACAAGGGACCACCAAGTTTTGTTTCCTACGCCAGTGCCACACAGTTTCCGGCGCAGGCTTTCCTCCCACTTTTTTAAGGCCCACTTGCTGGTTACCACCATCCTCCTGCATGCAGCCCTATGCAAGTCCTTGTTGCGCCGAGTCGGGTTCCTCTTGTAGCGGAGCCAGGCAGCATACTTTGCCTCAGCAGCAACACGGCAACGGTAGCCAAACCATGGCTGATCCGTCGGTCTGGTGGTGTATTCCCTGTGTGGGACGTGGCGTCTCTGGAGGGCGAGAAGGTGAGAGGTGAGTGCAAGTGCTTCACTCTCTGCTCCTCCCTGTAGCAGAGTGGCCCATGGGGTGTGGGTCAGGTCGCGGCGCAGGGAAGCCCAGTCTGCTTTGTTCCACAGCCAGATGGTGCGGGTGGTGGCCTCGTCCCGAGCCACGCCCACTTCCAGCTGTGTCAGTACAGCGTGATGATCAGAGCTGCCCACGAGCCCCAGCTGATGACACTGAAGCTTGTCCTCCTGGTAGTCTGAGATGACAGGGTCTAATGTCCCTCCTCGTTCATGTGTGGGGAAGGTGACATGATCTGTCAGACCCTGCACCTCCAGGAGATTCTCGTAGGCGTCTCTTTCCAGGTGGTGATTGAGATCCCCCACAATCAGCACGTGGCTGCAGCTGTGTGCCATCATCAGGTTGTCTAAAGTCTCAGTCAGGTACAGGAGTGAGTCAGGCCCTTGTCGCGGGGGGCGATACAGGGCACACAGTAAGAGGGCTGAGCGGTCTGCCAGCGTTACTCGGAAGTACATCATCTCCATCAGTGGAGGCGTGTCTATGTCGAGTAGCTGGGCCTGCATTCCTTCCTTGAAGCAGACAGCCACTCCACCTCCTGTTCGCTCCTGTCGGTCCCTCCTCACCCAGTGGGTGAAGCCCTGCATCCTGCCATACGTGGGCTCCACCTCACTGTTCAGCCATGTCTCTGTCACCACAACAACGTCTGCATTGTGTCGTTGCACACAGTTGTGGTATAAGTCTGCAAGGTTAGTCCGGAGACCACGGACGTTGCTAGAGACGACCTTTAGTTGGCGGCGGGGCAAGCTGGCTGTACCATGGTGAGGGATGGTAGTGAGCGAGGCCTGCTAGTCCGAGGTGGTGGTTAGGGTCCGCGGCCGACTGCTGGTACTGGTGAAGAGGAGTGGTCCACTGCCGCCCCTGGCTCTGATTCCAGATACCAGGCTGAGGAAGGAGTGGGCGAGGTTGTGGTAAGGACTGAAATGAAGTGAGGTGGTGGGCGGGCTGAGGCGCTGCAGGTGGGAAGGGTGTGGCTGTGTGTCTTTCCACCGTAAGGAGCCGCTGTATGAGACGCTCCTGACGTAAATCGTCAGTTCTGGCGTGGCAAGTAGCAGAAGTGTGTCCTTTCCGTGAGCAGTACTCACACACTTTTGCCTTGGCTCGCTTTTGTGTCTGCTTGGTGGCCTGGTGAGTCCTCAGTCCTTCGCTGGACACCTTCCTCGCGTCCTGCTGCACTTCCCTCTTAGTTTTCTTTTTTCTCCAATCTCCTGATGTGGTCTGAGGAGAGGTTCGTGGGCGAACAGAGGCACCGCGATCTACTCCGTTCGCTGTATTTATGGAGGAAGAGTCCCTGCTGCTCTGTGTGGCGGTAGACGTGGTAGTGAGTACCGAGCAGTCACTCTGTGTGGCAGAAGGAGTGACAGTAGACGCTGGGGAGGTGTCACAGTCGCTCTGTGTGGCGATGGAAGCAGTGGAGGTAGGCGGAGCGGTCGTTGTTTCCCGGGCAGGCGAAGGGAAGGTGGAAGTTGAGAAAACAGCTGAGTGGCGGAGCTGTTGCGGTTTATCCGAGCTCCACCACGTCCTCCACCTCTCAGAGTCCTGACAAACCACCTCCCAGTGTTCGTCAATTGACTCTGCGTGGGCGCTGACTGCCTGAGAGCGTGTGGCTACTTGCGTCTGGCGCTGTTTTGACGCTATCAGCCTGTCTGCTACTCTGAGAGCCGCAGCAAACACGTCTCTGTGTTGTATGATCAAGTCTCGGTCGTCCTGGAGGGACTTAATCTCTCTCTCTCTCTCTCTCTCTCTCTCTCTCTCTCTCTCTCTCTCTCTCTCTCTCTCTCTCTCTCTCTCTCTCTCTCTCTCTCTCTCTCTCTCTCTCTCTCTCTCTCCACAGTGCCGTGTGCCTCCCCTCCAGGCCAAGAGAAGGCTGTATGGAGGATGAATAGAGTAATTAATGGGTCTTCCCAGGGGTTTCCTGAAACTCTTTGAGCGATAGTAGCATCTTTTCCAACCTATTCTCTCTCTCTCTCTCTCTCTCTCTCTCTCTCTCTCTCTCTCTCTCTCTCTCTCTCTCTCTCTCTCTCTCCTCAACGTATGAAAAATTAAGCAAAGCTGTATTATTTTACTTTATTGAACTGTTTTATTATTTTCGACGAGTTTTTTCCATCACGAGCTTTAGTCTTTTCTCAGTTTATCACTATATTTTCCCCATTATTATTTTACCTATTATCTTTACGCTTTTCATCTCCCCCTGTCGAGCATCTCCTATTCACTCTTACCCTCACTTCCCTTACGCCCCTTCCCCTCTTTACTCCTCTCCTTTCCTCTCTCTCCTCTCCTCTCCTTCTCTCCCACGTGCCTTTCCCTCCCGCCACGACCTCTAAGAACGTATAAGGGTTGTTCTCTCTCTCTCTCTCGCTCTCGCTCTCTCTCTCTCTCTCTCTCTCTCTCTCTCTCTCTCTCTCTCTCTCTCTCTCTCTATCTCAGTAGTTATCAACAACTTTCCCCTCTCGACATTATCCTCAAAATCTCTCCATTTCATATTATTATTATTATACATTATCATCACTACTACTACTACTACTGCTACTACTACTACTACTACTACTACTACTACTACTACTGCTACTGCTGCTACTATTACTATTCTCCTGCCTTCCTTCCCCATCTCATCATCCCTTCCCATGTATTTGTCTTAGCTTATCCCGTCTCCCTCGCTGCCAGCCTCCTCTTCCTCCTACTCCTCCTCTTCCTCGCTCTTATTATCACCGTCATTCCGTCGACAAAAGGTTATATCTGCCGGCCGTGTGATGCGCTAGAGACATCGCATCTCGTCCATTACACCATCACAATATATCACTTAGGTGTGGGTCAGGAAGAACGCCAACGCAGGAGAGGGAAGGAGGAAGAGGTTGTGCGTATGGACAAGGCTGAAGACGTTGCCTATATAAGAGCTGGGAGAAGAGCCAAGAGAGAAATGTCAGGTGTACTTACATCGAGGAGGTTAAACTAGATACGAGAGAGGCGCCGAGAGGAGAGGATAGGAATAGGAGAAGCACATAGAAACTAAAGGGAAAGAAGAATGAAGATACAAAAGTTAGAAAAGGAGAAGGAAACGAAACGAAGAAAAATATGCTTGTCAGGAGAGATGAGAGGAGGGAAAAAGGAAGCATACAAGGAAGGGGGAAAAGGACAAAGGGGATGAAGAAGATGCGCGTGAACTATGAGATAAGAGGAAGGAAGAGAAAATGCACACGAAAGGAAAGAAATAGAATAGGGGATTAAGGAAAGGAAGAAGACGATGCGGAAGAGCAAGGAAAAAAAAAGATAAAAGAACAGAAAGACGAAATGTTCAAGAAGGAAAAGGAAGAGAAGGGGGGGATTAAAGAGAGGAGATAAGAGAAGAGTGATTACACGTAGAATAGGATCACAAGAGAGATAAGGAAGAGAATATGGAGGAGGAGGAAATGGAAGAGTGAATGTACATAAGAACAAAAGAAGGAGACGAATTGTAAAGATTATAAAAAAAGAGAGATAAAAGTGGTTAGATATGGAAATGCTTAAGAAATATAAGGAAGAGAATTTAGAAGAGGAAAAGTAGGAATGAGCGAAGAGTAAAGGAGAGAAAGAAAGATAGTAAAGGGAAGGAGAATCAAGAGAAGGATGTAATAGGAGAGAGAGAGAGAGAGAGAGAGAGAGAGAGAGAGAGAGAGAGAGAGAGAGAGAGGAAGCACAAAGACAGGAAAAAGACACGAGAGATTATGAAGGAGAGGAAGGGAAAGAAGAAAAATAAAAATAGAAAAACAGAAAAGAAATGCATGCAAAAATGACGAGCGAGGAACGATTTATGAGAAATATCAAATGTTTGCTATTTTTTATGTATTTTTTCTATTTTGCATCAACAACACGCAAGCTTGACCCTGTTTTCCCCTCTCTTTACCCTCTTAAACGACCTTCCTCGCTCCTCTTCATCCCTTCCGCACTCTCTCTCTCTTTCTCCCTCTCATACACACACACACTCTCTCTCTCTCGCTCCCTCACTTTAGTCTTCTTTTGTTCTTTCAAGCGCCCTGTCCCTTTCTTCCTTTTTTTCATTATCATTTTTTTCATAACGTAAAATACTACAGTCTTTGTCCCGTCACTTTCCCCGAGACTTAAATATTTTCTTGTATATCCATTTTTTGTGTATATTTTTCCTCCCTCTCCCGTCCTTTCTTTGCCTCCGGAACATTAGCATAGTTGAAGCAGCGAGTGCATCGAGATAAGCTGAATTTGCTTTAGACACGCGAGCTCTTCTTTACTAGACGGGGAGTGATCGTGTCTAGAGGAGGAGGAGGAGGAGGAGGAGGTGAAGGAGGAGAAAAGAAGCGGAAATCTCTCAAAAGGGAAGAATGGTCCATAGGGAGGATGAGGAAGAGGAGCAGGAGAACCAGGGAGAGACAACCGATCAACAAGTGTATAACGAGTAAAGAAGGAGGCAGGAGGGGCAGGAGAGAGTGGCAGCAGTAGCAGAAAGAGTTATGGAGATAGATAAAATTGTCAGTCTGCTTCCCAGTGGTTGAGGAATGTAATGCCATCAGTGAGGTATTTGGTGGTTAGGTCTGTCTGTGCAAGGTATTTCAGTTTGCCTTCAATGATACAATCTCTCTGTGTTCTGTGGGTTCTGAGTATGTTTTGTTGTTTACATTGTCTCTTCACACACACACACACACACACACACACACACACACACACACACACACACACACACACACACACACACACACACACACACACACACACACACACACACACACACACACACACACACACACACACACACACACACACACACACACACACACACACACACACGGCCCGGTAGCTCAGTGGTTAGAGCGCTGGCTTCAAGCCAGAGGACCGGGGTTCGATTCCCCAGTCGGGTGGAGATATTTGGGTGTGTCTCCTTTCACGTGTAGCCCCTGTTCACCTAGCAGTGAGTAGGTACGGGATGTAAATCGAGGAGTTGTGACCTTGTTGTCCCGGTGTGTGGTGTGTGCCTGGTCTCAGACCTATCCGAAGATCGGAAATAATGAGCTCTGAGCTCGTTCCGTAGGGTAACGTCTGGCTGTCTCGTCAGAGACTGCAGCAGATCAAACAGTGAATTACACACACACACAAATGCTTTTACATTCTCATCCTCCTCCCACCAGCAATACACTGAGTTCATTTATATTCTTTCATTAGCCAAAGGAGTCTCGCTGCACCAAAACGATCCAATCCTTCATTTTTGCCTTCCCTGTATTTTGCTTCATGTTTCTCGCTTCGCATCCTCTGAGTTATCTTTCCGCTTTCCTCCTCTTCCCACTCTCCATAAACTGGACCTTTTATTTTTTTTTCCTATTGTTTCATTACTCTTAGAGATTTTAGCGTCTCTTACACCACTCCGCCCTTCATTTTCAGTGTTTTCCGCGTATTCCACGTTGCTTCCCTCGTCTCACGCATCCATGGTTTAATATCTTCCCATCCCCTTGCTAGTCTCCATAAACCAAGTCCGTTTTTATTCTTTCATTTATCACAGTCCACCCATAACTCACCAAACAGCCTCAGCCTCTTGCCCACACCGCTTCGCCATCCGCCACACTCCACACACCCAACACTAAATCCGCAGCCCCCTTTAAGCATCCACTCCACCTCCCCGCCTCATCCATCCCACACATCAGGGCCCCCACTCTCTCTCTCTCTCTCTCTCTCTCTCTCTCTCTCTCTCTCTCTCTCTCTCTCTCTCTCTCCGCTTCCAGTGATTCCTAGAAAGTGGCTGCGTGTGATCAGCGAATTTAAAGGTGTGTTGGTGAACTGAGGCAGGTGAGATGAGGCAGGTGAAAGGAGGCAGGTGTACTGGAGGTAGGTTGACAAGGGAGAAAGTAAAGCTGTGGGTTTCTTTGTCCTGTTTGGTGATTGTGTGTTTATTGTGTGGTTTCTAAATGGTGTTCTTTTCCTTTTTCGTTGATGTTTTAAAGTGGGGTGTTGTTGTTGTTGTTGAAGAGTTTTTTTTAGTGTGTGTGTGTGTGTGTGTGTGTGTGTGTGTGTGTGTGTGTGTGTGTGTGTGTGTGTGTGTGTGTGTGTGTGTGTGCTTTGCGTTCGTGTTTTTTTTTTTCATGTATTGCGATTGTTCGTGTGTGTGTGTGTGTGCGTGAGAGAGAGAGAGAGAGAGAGAGAGAGAGAGGGGCGCGTGTTTTACTTAAATTCTTACACGCCCGGTAGCTCAGTGGTTAGAGCGCTAACTTCACAAGCCAGAGGACCGAGGTTCGATTCCCCAGCCGGGTGGAGATATTTGGGTGTGTCTTCTTTCACGTGTAGCCCCTGTTCACCTAGCAGTGAGTAGGTACGGGATGTAAATCGAGGAGTTGTGACCTTGTTGTCCCGGTGTGTGGTGTGTGCCTGGTCTCAGGCCTATCCGAAGATCGGAAATAACGAGCTCTGAGCTCGTTCCGTAGGGTAACGTCTGGCTGTCTCGTCAGAGACTGCAGCAGATCAAACAGTGAACACACACACACACACACACACACACACACACACACACACACACACAAAAGTCAAAAGTCAAAAAAAGTTTCTGTCAGAGTTCGAAAATAGTCTACCTAATTACACCCTCCATTACCTGCCTGGAAATGAGATCTAAAGAAAATGGATTGACAATTATCACAGAAAATGGGCAGGCGATTAAATTTGCAAAGATTTCATAGGATCGAATCGCTTTCCAAATTGTTGTTTTGTCCTTTAGGGGATCGGGGCTTCATAACACGCAAGATGGGAAGTCCCGAGCGTTCAAACGAGACTGAATGGCGCTCATTTTTCATTAAAGAGAGAAAACAAGAACAGTCTCTGCAAACCAAAACAGAAAATTCATCAGTCATTTTTCATATTTTACCCCTACCCTGTTTCTCTCTCTCTCTCTCTCTCTCTCTCTCTCTCTCTCTCTCTCTCTCTCTCTCTCTCTCTCTCTCTCTCTCTCTCTCTCTCTCTCTCTCTCTCTCTCTCTCTCTCTCTCTCACTACCACCAATATCATTATCATCGTTGTCATCTCCGTTATCTGGATTCCTATTCTGTGGCCGCTGTCATCACTTGTTCCCCACAACAGCAGCAACAGGAACGGCGGCAGCGGCGACGGCTGTACTAGCAGTAGCAGCGAGATGAAACGGGTAATGAAAATACCATAGCAGAACTTTTAGTGTGAGGCAACTATCGTCCATCTTCCGCCCGTCCCTACAGTGCGGCATGAAGGGAAGGGAAGGGAAGGGAAGGGAAAGGGAGATGAAGGGACAGGGATGGAACGGAGGAGCGTGGTAAGGCGAAGCGTGTAAGGGGAAATAAGAAGCTGTGCACAGTAACTCGACCCTTACGCAGAGGAGGAATGCTTGTGATCCTAATTTTTCGGTGTGTGCGAGTTGGTGGGGAGGAGTGTCTTGGCTTGTAGAGAGAGAGAGAGAGAGAGAGAGAGAGAGAGAGAGAGAGAGAGAGAGAGAGAGAGAGAGAGACTAATGAGATGTAGAGGGTGGGAGACAGACAAGAGGACATGAGAGAGGGTAGGCATGCGAGAAAATGGACAAGGAATATCTGGAGAGGAGAGAGAAAGGAAAGGGAATGAGAGAGGATACTGGTGGAAGACAGCTCCGAAGAGAGGAAAAATGGAGGGATGGAAAGGTAAGAACAGTAGAGGGGAAAGGAAGGGGAAGATGGATTTGGAAAAAGTGATAGATGAATGGTATTATGGAAGGACGAGGGAAAGAGAAAAGGGAATGGGAGGAGTGAGAGAAGAGTGAGACAGTGAAAGAATGTAAATGGAGATGATAAATATGAAAAAGAAAAAGGGAGAAGAAAGTAAGAGGCCGAGCAGAGGAAAAGAAAGGGAAGGAAGTGGAAGAAAGACAATGACAATTTAGTCTGAGGAAAAGAGGCAGGAAATGAAAAATGAAAAAAAAGCAGAAAGGAGACGAAGAAACAAAGAAACTCAGAAGCAATTTAAGGAAAAGAAACTGAGAGAACGAACACAAGATAATTAGTTTGTTTATTTCCAAGGGAGAAAAGAAGTTAAAACTGCTTTGAAATGTGTTAACTGTTCTCTGCTGTGGAGACACAAACACCACCACCACCACCACCACCACCACCACAGCCCAGCAACCAACGCCACGAAAACAACTGAAATAAGGGCAATAATATCACCGCCACCACCACTACACACTCTTACATCCTCTCATCTTTTCTTCTACTACTTTTCCCACCCGCTTCCTCCTTCCACCCGCCATCCTCCCATCCCAGTAGATATCCTCCTCCTCCTCCTTCTTCTTCTTCTTCTTCTTATTATTATTATTATTATTATTATTATTATTATTATTATTATTATTATTATTATTATTATTATTATTATTATTATTATTATTATTATTATTATTATTATTATTATTATTATTATTATTATTATTACTACTACTACTACTACTACTACTACTACTACTACTACTACTACTACTACTACTACTACTACTACTACTACTACTACTACTGCTGCTGCTGCCACTGTCCTCCACCTCCTCCTCTTCCTCCTTCTCCTTCTCCTTCTCCTTTCCTTTTCCTTTCCTTTTCCTTTTCCTTCCTTCTCCTTCTCCTTCTCCTTCTCCTTCTCCTCCTTCTCCTTCTCCTCCTCCTCCTCCTCCTCCTCCTCCTCCTCCTCCTCCTCCTCCTCCTCCTCCTCCTCCTCCTCCTCCTCCTCCTCCTCCTCCTCCTCCTACTTTCTCAGGATCAGTAGGCCTTGCAAGGATAGGCGGTCAGATGCTTTTCAGACCTGTCCATCGTCATCTGTGGCTGCGGTGCGGCGTGGCGTGGCCGAAGGGGGAGCGAGCCACCAGAGATATTGAGGCGGGCAGGGAGGTTATAAGCGATGAATTCGGAAGCTGGAAGCCGAACACAGTGGCCGTCCAATACCGTGGGTCCTCTGATCAAAGCCTCGGAGGTCAGAGGAGGAGAGACCATGGCGAGGCAAAGCCGTAGATGAAATGATCGATAGATGGATTTGGAGGTTTCGTCGCATAACAAGTTCAGCTTGAGCATTGGGAAGTTCCTGAGTCTGGGAGAGATGAGGGATGGTAGACTGGTCCTTTTCGGGAGATGGAGAATTGGAGAGGCACGTAAGTGGGGGAGGCAGTGGGAGGAGGATTAGGATGCTGAGAGGATTGCTAGGCCAGGAGTGAGAGAGCAAGGAGGGGAGGAGTGTGATGGGGATTAGAACCTGCAGGAATCTGGCCTGTGACCAGCTGAGTATTTCCTAGAGTTTGGTGTGTGTGTGTGTGTGTGTGTGTGTGTGTGTGTGTGTGTGTGTGTGTGTGTGTGTGTGTGTGTGTGTGTGTGTGTGTGTGTGTGTGTGTGTGTGTGTGTGTGTGTGTGTGTGTGTGTGTGTGTGTGTGTGTGTGTGTGTGTGTGTGTGTGTGTGTGTGTGTGTGTGTGTGTGTGTGTACGTGCTTTCGAGCGCGCGCGCGCTTACGTTTGTGCTTGCCCGTTATGCAGACGCCTGTTTTCTCTAAGCCTACCTCTCACTCCCACTTCGCACCTGCTGCCCATTCACCCTGCCTCACCACCGGGCCGCGTCACACTCTGCCGCTCCCCTGCCGTGCTCCTGATCCTTGTCGCGCTCGGTCAGAATATTTTCCAACTTTGCCTAAATTGCAGAGTGCAATCTGCAAATTGCGCAAGGCAACGCAGAGCGGAAAAATGATGATATTTAGGGAAACTGTCCTGGAAAGCTGGCAAAAGTTTTGCGGTATATACTATATATATATATATATATATATATATATATATATATATATATATATATATATATATATATATATATATATATATATATATATATATATATGTGTGTGTGTGTGTGTGTTTGTGTGTGTGTAGCAGTACACACACACACACACACACACACACACACACACACACACACACACACACACACACACACACACACCTGTCAGTGTCTAGGGTCTCCGTGGGTTTTGGCTTGGTCTGTCGTCTCTTTTCCTCAACACTGGTCAGATCGTCTTCATGTGGCAAGTTATTGTCAACTTCTGAAAAAAAGATAAATAAATAAATAGAATATAATTAGTGTCCGCGGTAAAAGACTATACTTTTGCAAGATAAAATTCAATATTCTTTGATTTTAAACAATATTAAGTTAGTTAATAAACTAGTGATTCATTAAACTAATGTGGTGTCGTAACACCCGGCAGTCTCCCATGATTGATATCGTCGTTTTGGAGTTATTCATTTCTTAAATGAAACTTTAGTTACTGGAAGGACGCAATAAATCATCGTCGGTGGGCACATTACTCAAGAGACTTTGACATACGAAGCCACGGTTGTCCCCGGGACCATGAAGGTGACATGTACTGTACCTCAAGAAAGCTTTCTGCTTCCCGACGAACCAACCATGAAGGCATCCATCGACGATCTTTAATTAGTTCAGCTCGTGCATGATTGACAAGACACTTAATTAAGTGCAAACAAGCGGCTGCTTCCTTATGTGTCAAAGTGATGTTTCTTTACACTGAAAAGTACAGACGAACGTCCGCGTGTGTGTGATGGGAACCGTTCAGGAAATTGTCGATTTCCAAAAAGTTGACAGAAAAAAGTGTTGGTAAAGGTGCTAGTGTGACAGTACCTTTACACTTGCTACTTCACTCTCACTCCCTGATAGGTGTATCTTTACGTGTGGCGTTAAGCTGACGATCCTGTTCACTGCTCTGGCTGGTGAAGGAGTCCAGGGACGTGGCGCTGATGTCCCTCACGGGGTGTGCTGAGTATCATCCCCCACCTGTCTGGTAGTGTGACATTCTTGCAGGGGACCCATGATTTATGTTCCCGTCATGTTCCCCTCTTTATCAAATGTTCAAACCCTTCACTAAAACAAAGTTCGCTGCCCCTTACTCGCGACAGGCAGAGGAGAGGAGGAGGGTGTAGCGCTGTCAGGTGTGTTGCTGATGTGATGTACGTCGATGCTGGACACGGGTATGATCCCATGTTAGTATTGTCCTGCGAGCAATGAAGCACGAGGCTCCCGGCTGGACACGGTAAATTGAGACGCTGCACCTGCTCGTGGTTGTACCTGCTAAAGGGTTAATGGGTGGCATAGGTTTTTCCGTCACGTAATGCAACTTGTCAAACAGATAAATTGACTTGCTGACTGTATTAATTTTGAGGAAGGAGAGGACAAATAACTAAAGCGATTTTTGTGATTGCGAAATTTGTCATCACCTACATACCAACACACACACACACACACACACACACACACACACACACACACACACACACACACACACACACACACACACACACACACACACACACACACACACACACTTTCGTGGTATTGAGCAGTTTGAATTCATATCCCTGTTATAACTTCCCCTTATCATTGTGGCGACTTTAGTCTGACACAACACCGCTTGTTAGCATAAGGTTATTTGTGTCACTAAAAACGTGCCAAATTTCTCTCATCGATAGCTATTTTTTCTGTTTTTGTTAAATTAATACTCAACTGAATCGTCTCATCGTATCAGTATTTTCCATTTCTTTATTAAAGTTGGAAGAAAAATTAGTCAACATTTTTAATCTATGTATTCTTTATTATATTAGTGTTTTGTGTAATCATATTTTGCGTATCCTTATTTTCCAATTTGATTATAATTTTACAGCATTTTTCTAATCAGTGATGGCGAAAAAGTTGTGGGAAGCACTTTAATATATGCATTTTATTGTTATATTAGTGTTCTGTGTAATAGTATTCACCGATTTTTTTATTATTTTATTCTATGTAATCCTGGGCACTTCTTTATTAATAGTGGCGGAAAGTGAGAGGTGTGGGCAGAGTCGCGGCAGGGTTTGAAGGGTTAGAGAGGAAAGTCAGAGGTGCGTGGCTACCTTCACCTCCCTGGGTCCGATCCTCGTACACCCTGACCCTCCGCAACACTTCTTCCCCCAGCCCCGCCCCACCCATCTCCAACACACCCCCTCCAGGCCCCACGTGTGTCGTAACTATCAATCGTAACTTATCTTGGAACTCACGACCAGTTTACGTCAGAGAGAATCAAGTAGTATTGCTAAAGTTTCTGATCCCTCGCTCTTATTTGTCTCTATCACGCCAAATTCCGTTGCAGTTTCCCCTTGTAATGAGCGAGAGAACGGGCAACCTCGTGCCATTAGACGATACTTGGTCTAATAGGAAATGTAAACACACATATACACTTTAGTGAATCACTGTACTGGAGTCCATCCGCGTTGCATTATAGAGAATCCAACCACATTAATAAAAGGATCGGACAGGATTGGCAGCGAGGCGTAGCGGCGAGCACCGTCAGTCACAACACACGTGATAAACACACATTCGCTGCCATTATTTCTCTAATTGGCTTAAATTCGCAATACGGATGTATTTGTGTGATTAAAGTCACGTAATTAAAACAGTCATAACAGCGAAAATTCCATTGTTCTCTAAATCCGTATCGAGTTTCGTTGGTTCATTGGAATTAACCGAACCTGCGTCACGAGAGTGTTGAGCCGTGAGTGTTTCGGCCCAAGTGTTTTGATCCCGGAGTGTTGTAGTGCGTTTAGTGTTCAGCGTTTTGGCCTTGGTGTGTTGAGGGCTGTTTTGACCTGAGCTGTAATGCCGTGGCCTTGAAATATTACAGTGCATTATGACCCTGGTGTGTTGCAGTGCTTTAATCCACGAGTGTTTCAGAATACTGTATTTTCAAAGTGTTGTATGGTGTCATATACCCTGAGCATTTCAAAACAACGTACTCGAAAGTCATATTATCTGATCCTGGAATGTTATGTGTGATTTTATGCAGGATCAAAATATTACAAATTTCATATAACCCTGGAACGTTGCAGGGTGTTGAGAAGTAACGTTGTGTTTTGACTTAGTGGAGGAAGTGGAGGGACGAGGACTTGATAAACAGGGATGGAAAGAGGCGGAATGAGACGGATCTAAAGCAGATGATGCGGAACAGGAAGGAACGGGGAGGGATGGGACAGTGCTGAGAGGGGACGGTACGGGATGGAGCGGAGGAAACATCATCCTTCCTCCCCGTGAGAAGGATGGAGGCTGATGGTGATGGAAAATGAAGGCTGTATGTGTTATCAGGAAATAATTGAATTAGCGGAGCTCACAGCGTAAATATGGAGTGTCAGCGGCGTGTCTGGCCTGCGGGAGGGTGGCATAAATAGCGCGAGTTTAGTATGTAGTGTCGCGGAGAGATAACACGCCTAATAAATCAAAGTAACAAGTGAACATAAGTAAATACAACAAGAGCTATAAGCATCTCGACCAAATTTTCCTTCCCAATTTATATTCATTTATCTCTGTTTTACGGGCACGCCTAATCAGTTTTGTGACGCCCTCCCATCTGCGAATCAAGAATCTCTCTCTAAAAAAAAAAGAATCCCTCCTAATTCATATTGATTTATTAGCATTTTACGTAGACATCTAATCAGTTTTAGGTAGCTTCCCT
>NC_059294.1:20039974-20047474 GCF_017591435.1 Portunus trituberculatus
GAGAAAGACATATGCAAATAAAAGAAGAGAAATTTATGATTTTTATGAGTTTCGTGAAGTTTGTTATACATTAGCAAGTCTTGGAATGATGTAATAATTGTATTTAATTGTAATAATAACAATATATAATTGTAGTGATAATAGTAATATTGATATTAATAATAATTAATGATGATAATGATATTAATAATGATAATGATTATAATAATATTTCATTGTTATTACTCTTATTTATTATTATTATTATTATTATTATTATTATTATTATTATTATTATTACTACTACTACTATTGTTATTATTGTTATTGTTATTATTATTATTATTATTATTATTATTATTATTATTATTATTATTATTATTATTTTTATATTTTCATTATTATTGTTATCATTGTTGTTATTATTATTATTATTATTATTATTATTATTATTATTATTATTGTTATTATTATTATTATTATTATTATTATTATTATTATTATTATTATAACTATTATTATTATTATTATAATTATTATTAATCATCATTATCACCATTATTGTTCCTAATTTTATAAAGATTTTTTTATCGAAACTGTATGCCGACAAAGATTAATTATATGCTCTCAGGTAAAAAGGCATTTAATTAAATAGTGAATATCAAATTAATTGATTAAATCTCTTTTATGTAACGCATCCGAGCTAATTGCTTTTACTGTAGTTTGGTGAAAGATGTTTATAATCCACTTTTCGTGTACCTTTGAGTATATAGATAGGGATAATGAGAGAGAGAGAGAGAGAGAGAGAGAGAGAGAGAGAGAGAGAGAGAGAGTAAAATCGTATGTGGGTGTGAGCATAGCTAAACAATGGATACAACATGGATTTTCAAGAAGTTTGGGGTCAGTTAAGGGAATATATATGTGGATAAATGGATCTCTAAGTATGTGCAGATAACTATATATGTGTGTTAGTGGATAGTTGGCTGAGTGCACGTGTGGATATGTCGAGGTAGATGCTTGCGTGAATGGGTGTGGGTGGATGAGTATCTGGATCTGGTTAGTTTGGCAGGTTAAATGGATGTGTTGATATGTGGGTGGATACGAATGTGGATAAGGACTATAAACATGTGGGTGTGTATGTATTTAGAAACAACCTTGCGTGGATGAGTGGATGGATAGGTGTGGTGTTCATATGTGAATGTGGATGATCAGTTTTTTGTACGTAAGTGGGGATAAAAGGGCAACTAAAAATTTTAAAAGGCCCACTTAGTAGCCAGTTCCCTTGCAGGTCTGGTAGAGTTACCCAAAAGACTGGGACAAATGTCTTAATACTTCTCTCTTAAATGAGGTCAAGTCACAGAAAGTTGGGAATTCAGAAACAGGCAGTGAGCGGCAGAGTTAACCAGAGAAAGGTGTGAACGATTGAGAGTAGTGGTTAACTCTTGCATTAGAGAGCTGGACATAGTAAGGGTGAGACGAAGAAGAAAGCCTTGTGTAGGGAGGCCGCACGAGGAGGTGAGTTTGAGTGAGTAAGAGTGCAAAAGCGTGAATGTGGATGAAAGATGATAGTAGTTAGTGTGGATAGAATGGACGGTATGTGGATGGTATTCATTTTTCGATGATTATAATTTGTGAGCGGTGGAGTGTGTGTGTGTGTGTGTGTGTGTGTGTGTGTGTGTGTGTGTGTGTGTGTGTGTGTGTGTTTTGGGGTTAAGGGTGTGGAGAATTTTTTGTGGGAATGAAAAGGATATAGTAGTTAAGTGTGGATGGAAACAGATATGATGTGGATGGTTATAATTTGTGAGCGGTGGAATGTGTGTGTGTGTGTGTGTGTGTGTGTGTGTGTGTGTGTGTGTGTGTGTGTGTGTGTGTGTGTGTGTGTGTGTGTGTTTCTTGTTTTTGATTGTGATAAGGGTGTTCAGAATTTAGTGGGAATGGGAAGGATGCTGGTGGAAGGGGAGCCCACTTGATATTCTCTCCGCCAATCAACGTTGAAGATGCAAATGACTCCACCATTAAAAGCTCATCGTATTAAATTTAATCATTAGAACCGAAGATTAATCCGGAATTTCTTCACTCGCCGTGCATTTTTTATTTCACTTTATTTATCTTTTCATGCATAAATTATCGAACGGTAGATTATGCGTCTTTTTTTTTTTTTTTTTTATCCTGTTTCCACCATCCCCCTTTTTATTTCATTGTTTTTTTTTATATATAATTTCCTTCTCTTTTTTGCGAGTGTGTGCATGTAATTATGTCATTGGTATTGGATTTCACATTACTGCGTGATAAATATGTATATGAGAGTAGCAGTGGTAGTAGCAGTAGTAGTAGCAGCAGTAGTAGCAACAGCAGCATCAGCAACAGCAGTAAAGGTGTTGGATCTCTCTCTCTCTCTCTCTCTCTCTCTCTCTCTCTCTCTCTCTCTCTCTCTCTCTCTCTCTCTCTCTCTCTCTCTCTCTCTCTCTCTCTCTCTCTCTCTCTCTCTCTCTCTCTCTCTCTCTCTCATGGTTGTTATAATTTCGATGGCTCACTAATACTCTTGTCATTTAACTCACTTTGATTATTTTTCATTTCATTGCGTTTGTTCATCCTTTCATATCCATAATTATTCTTATATGTTGTTAACTACTTTACCTCCTCATTACAATTTCTATTTTTTTTTTTCATACTACAGCGATCATTTCCCTCATCTAAATCATTCTCTCTTTGGTCATTTTCCTTAATTCCCACATTCAATTGGTTTCCTCTCACGGTCTCCTCATTCAGACTATTTACCTCGTTTCTATCATCTCCTCCTCCTCCTCCTCCTCCTCCTCCTCCTCCTCCTCCTCCTCCTCCTCCTCCTCCTCCTCTTCTATTCATTCAGACGTAAACTCAAATTCGTCTGTAAACCCCGATTTAGCGCCATGAGACAGGATCGGGTCGGCTTTGTCGGGGCGTGTCGGTCGTAAGCCGATTTTTATTCTAATGACTCCGGGCGGTGAGATAGAGAGAGAGAGAGACCCAAGCGATTGCCGGCCAAGGACAGCGAAGGGTGAGCCGGATAAGCTGCGTTCCCCTAGGCGTCCCTGCAGCCTTCATTCTTCTGTTGGGTGCGTTATCTCCTGTTTTCTATTTCCTTCGCATTCCCCTCCAAATTCGTGGCTGTCATCACCTCTTCCCTTTCTCCTTCATCTCCCTTCCAGTCCTCCTACGTGCTTCCATGTGCCTATACATTTTTTTTTTTTTTTTTTTTATGAAGTAAAACGTTCCTGTTTTTCTTTCATGTATTATATCGTGTTTTATTTCCTTTCACATATACTGTTTTCGTTCCTCATACTTCTTCTCTCCTTTATCCCATAGTTTTACACCAATTATTTTTTCACTTAAATGGAGAAAATAATACGAAAGTCTGCAACTTCCCAGAGCTCCGAGAAAGAACACAAAGGAAGATGCAGAAAGTAAGACCTTTACGTGACAGTCCCTCTATCAAGTCTAGTATATCAAGTTTAGTATATCCGCTTACCTTCTTCATCCAAAGTTTATCTGATCTTTCATTGCGATTCTCCAGTAAAAACCTGATTACCTAATCCTTTCTACTCATTAGCATCATTTGAGAAGCAATTTTCTTTCTATCTCTGTTCAGATTTTTTTTCAACCATTATCAAACTTGTACTCATCACTTCTTGCTTGATCTTGATTGATATTCTCAAGAATTTTATATCAGCCTCCTTGTGTCATCCAAATCCCTCTTTCAGATCCCATAATACAAAAAATAAATAAACTACATATGTACTCGTGAATTTATCAATAATACATCAACCTAACCTAACTTATCCATACAGTTGTCAAATTTATCATTGGTTCATTATTAACATCATTATTGGTTATTCCATTGATCTGCCACATTAATTGATAACTGGCTCCTTCCTATCTCTTAAAAATGAATAAATAGGTTGCATTATGAAACGCAAATCTTTTAATTCTAGTACTACCTTGCTTCTTAATCCTAGAAATCTTGTCAACACCATATTTGTGATATCCTTTATGTCACTTGAATATATCCATCAAATCCTCTTCTACTTGCGCTCACATCTTGTCATATCAAGTTATCAGTTTTTTTTTTTTTTTTTTGTGATCTTCCGCAATCAAATCTTTCCTCAACCTTCTTTTAACATCTTTTTCTTAATTGCTGTGATCTCCAACTTCCCCGTTTCTTTGACTTACAAGGCAAACATGATTCTCTCTCTCTCTCTCTCTCTCTCTCTCTCTCTCTCTCTCTCTCTCTCTCTCTCTCTCTCTCTCTCTCTCTCTCTCTCTCTCTCATTATCCTTTGTCTACAGACGTTTCTTCATCTCTCCATCTGCCTCCCACTCTCCTCGCTCATATCGTCCCTACTTGCATTTCCTACCTTTACTTTTCCATCTTCTCTCTTAACCAGAAGCGAGAATACCTAAGATAACCGGCAACCTCTGGAACACATTTTCTTTAGTTTCCCCTTCAGTTCAACAAATCTCCATGGTCGTTCAGATATTAAAGGCCAAAGGCAATTATTAGTTGTTATCTCAGTACAAAATTGGCGTGTATGTAATTATTTCTCATGTTACTATTAGTGCCCCTTTTAAGAACTTTTCAATTTTGTGTATCGTTCAAGTATGTTCCTTGGAGAAGATATGTGTGGCTTTCCTGCCAGTTAGCTATCGTTGCGCGACACAAGAGGCACTAGATGTCTCTATCCCTTTATTGATTTATCGAGAGAAAGTCTTTCTCCTTAACTATATCGCTGGGAATAGAGAAAAAAAGGAGGAACAGTCAAGAAAAAAAAGTAGATAGAAAATGAAAAAGGCGAAGCAAGAGTGTAAAAAAGTGGGGCATAAATAAAACGAAAGGAAGTAAAGATGGAGAAATGGAGGAAAAGTGAAAGGAGGAGGAAAGGAAGGCGATAGGAAGGAGAGGTGGAAAGGAACAAGGGAGTAGGAGTAGGAGGAGGAAGGAGGAAGGAGGAAGGAGGCATTCGTTTCCCCTAATAACCCAGATATAGAGGGCAGCGCTTCCTGTAATGGTGAAATGTATGGGTGAGGAAGGGAGGAAGGGTAGCATTTGGAAGAGGAGGAGGGGAAGGAGGTGGAAGACAGGGGCGTGGAGAAGGGAAGGACGGTGAGGTGAGTGGAAACGGTGTATAGGACATTGGTGGAGGTAGATGGAGGGTAATTAAGGTAAAGGAGAAGATGGGTGAGAGGCGGAGAGGTGGAGGGAAACTATAGGGAGATGAGACTCGGAACATAACGGAACAGCGAATCGTGAAGGTGAAGAGGGAGGTGCAAAACAAACGGGTGATAATATAAAGAGTAATAAAAATGAGCAGATGGGATGGGTAAGTAGGCAGGACGTGTAAGAGGCCGATTAAGAAATGTCAGGGTGAAGGAAGGACGTGAGAAAATAGAGGTATGGGCTAGATGGTGGTGGTGGTGGCGGTGGTGGTGGTGGCTGGAGTGAGAATAGCGGAACATAAGGAAGGGGAAAAATGTGGCTGTAATTCATTCGTTATGTGAAGTGGCAGGAGGGACCACGACAAGGCGTTATAAGGAAATAATGAAATAAACCAAAAGAAAAAGGAAGCGGTTAAGAAGGTAATGGATGTTGGGCGGGTAAGAGAGAGAGAGAGAGAGAGAGAGAGAGAGAGAGAGAGAGAGAGAGAGAGTTGGGTAAATAATAACAACAAACAGCAGAACAACAAAGATAACAACAAATGTCAAACAACGCCTGTAAACAATGGCGTTGCAACACACACACACACACACACACACACACACACACACACACACACACACACACACACACACACACACACACACACACACACACACACACACACACACACACACACACACACACACACACACACACACACACACACACACACACACACACACACACACACACACACACACACACACACACACACACACACACACACACACACACACACACACACACAAAAGCCATGCTATGCTCTCTTGTTATTCTTATTTATACGACGTTAACTAAAGCTTGCCGGGAGGCGGGGCGGTGTAGTCTGGAGGCGGTATAAAGTCTCTCTCTCTCTCTCTCTCTCTCTCTCTCTCTCTCTCTCTCTCTCTCTCTCTCTCTCTCTCTCTCTCTCTCTCTCTCTCTCTCTCTCTCTCTCTCTCTCTCTCTCTCTCTCTTTTACGCTTCAGAACACCAGCAAGGAAGAACATGCATGGCGTGTTGAGGTCTGAAACACACCAGTAGTTTCAGAGCTTCGCGGAAAACTGAAATGTGTGTGTGTGTGTGTGTGTGTGTGTGTGTGTGTGTGTGTGTGTGTGTGTGTGTGTGTGTGTGTGTGTGTATGTGTGGGTGGGTGTATGTGTGTGTGTGTGTGTGTGGATTACATAATACTGTCTCCAAGTTTATTGTGTCTATTCCGAAAAGTTTTTAATGCAAAGATAACAATTCTCTTTGAAACTTCTTTGTTATCTGAGCTAGGCGAGTGTATTGAAGCCTGCTGTGCCCTTGAGCATTACCCGAAAGCCTTGATATAAGAACATAAGGGAAGCTACAAGAAGCCATCAGGCCTGTGTGTGGTAGCCTCTGAATAAACAATTTTCTCTAATCTCGTTTTAAAGCTCAGATTTAGAAATAAGAACCTGATAGCTAATTTTAGTATATTCATTTACCAATATTCGAAAACCAATACCTTCCTATCTTTTTTTTACTAATCAAAATTTTGTAAACCTAAGGCCGTTATTTTTGCATCCTGCTTACTGGTCACTGCTTCATCCAGTACCAGGGAGCAAGAACATACTTAACGAAGTTCTCCTGCCTCATTGCTTTCTGTACCTTTTTAGTGTGACCACGAGAGGTTCACATCGCCTCCACCTGTAACGTGAACCAAAACCAGTATTCTTGTCTGTCTCTTGTTTTGGTCGGAATGTTATTGTGTTGTGTTAGTTTTACCCTTTCCTCGACACACACACACACACACACACACACACACACACACACACACACACACACACACACACACACACACACACACACACACACACACACACACACACACACACACACACACACACACACACACACACAGAGACACACACACACAGAGAGAGAGAGAGAGAGAGAGAGAGAGAGAGAGAGAGAGAGAGAGAGCGTGTACACTTACATGGAAAAAAAAAAAACATTGTGTGGAGTGGAAGACGGAGTGCACAGCTAACAAAGCGGCGTGTGGCAGGGTGGAAGAAAGGGCCTTTGAAGTTTGTGCGGAACAGGTGGTGCGTTGCGTCTTTGCGAATGGAGAGTAAGGAAGAAACAAGAAGAAGAAAGAAGAAAGAAAAGTAAAAGCAGCCAAGCAAGGCATAGAACAAGGGACCAGTGGCGCCATCTTTATCGCGAGAGAAATAGTCCGTGTTTACAGATTTTCGATGGTCGTAGTGGCGCGGATGGAGGGAAAGAAGGAGGGGGGGAGGGAGGAGGGAGGGGTGGAAGAGGGCCATGCTGTAGAAAACCGTGATC
>NC_059294.1:20052474-20054974 GCF_017591435.1 Portunus trituberculatus
TATATATATATATATATATATATATATATAGATATATAGATATATATATATATATATATATATATATATATATATATATATATATATATATATATATATATATATATATATATATATATATATATATATATATATATATATATATATATATATATATATATATATATATATATATATATATATATATATATATATATATATATATATATATATATATATATATATATATATATATATATATATATATATATATATATATATATATATATATATATATATATATATATATATATATATATATATATATATATATATATATATATATATATATATATATATATATATATATATATATATATATATATATATATATATATATATATATATATATATATATATATATATATATATATATATATATATATATATATATATATATATATATATATATATATATATATATATATATATATATATATATATATATATATATATATATATATATATATATATATATATATATATATATATATATATATATATATATATATATATATATATATATATATATATATATATATATATATATATATATATATATATATATATATATATATATATATATATATATATATATATATATATATATATATATATATATATATATATATATATATATATATATATATATATATATATATATATATATATATATATATATATATATATATATATATATATATATAGATATATATATATATATATATATATATATATATATATATATATATATATATATATATATATATATATATATATATATATATATATATATATATATATATATATATATATATATATATATATATATATATATATATATATATATATATATATATATATATATATATATATATATATATATATATATATATATATATATATATATATATATATATATATATATATATATATATATATATATAGATATATATATATATATATATATATATATATATATATATATATATATATATATATATATATATATATATATATATATATATATATATATATATATATATATATATATATATATATATATATATATATATATATATATATATATATATATATATATATATATATATATATATATATATATATATATATATATATATATATATATATATATATATATATATATATATATATATATATATATATATATATATATATATATATATATATATATATATATATATATATATATATATATATATATATATATATATATATATATATATATATATATATATATATATATATATATATATATATATATATATATATATATATATATATATATATATATATATATATATATATATATATATATATATATATATATATATATATATATATATATATATATATATATATATATATATATATATATATATATATATATATATATATATATATATATATATATATATATATATATATATATATATATATATATATATATATATATATATATATATATATATATATATATATATATATATATATATATATATATATATATATATATATATATATATATATATATATATATATATATATATATATATATATATATATATATATATATATATATATATATATATATATATATATATATATATATATATATATATATATATATATATATATATATATATATATATATATATATATATATATATATATATATATATATATATATATATATATATATATATATATATATATATATATATATATATATATATATATATATATATATATATATATATATATATATATATATATATATATATATATATATATATATATATATATATATATATATATATATATATATATATATATATATATATATATATATATATATATATATATATATATATATATATATATATATATATATATATATATATATATATATATATATATATATATATATATATATATATATATATATATATATATATATATATATATATATATATATATATATATATATATATATATATATATATATATATATATATATATATATATATATATATATATATATATATATATATATATATATATATATATATATATATATATATATATATATATATATATATATATATATATATATATATATATATATATATATATATATATATATATATATATATATATATATATATATATATATATATATATATATATATATATATATATATATATATATATATATATATATATATATATATATATATATATATATATATATATATATATATATATATATATATATATATATATATATATATATATATATATATATATATATATATATATATATATATATATATATATATATATATATATATATATATATATATATATATATATATATATATATATATATATATATATATATATATATATATATATA
>NC_059294.1:20057474-20064974 GCF_017591435.1 Portunus trituberculatus
CAGGACCACATGCAGAGAAGCGCATGCAACATTTGATGTAAAACTTAAGTTACGCCTTCATGATAACGCGTCTCACCCTCCGAGGCAGCGTGCAGGAGGAGGTGAGGCGGAGTAATGTGCCTCCAAACATGTCTTTGATCTGGTAAATGATCAAAGTGCTAATTAGCGCCATACTTCACACACCCGCCAGCGGCACCACTAACCTGAATATCTCGCATTTCGTCTTCTTCCTGGAAATAAGAATGACACGTATCTGTAACCCGGTTTTCTTTTAAGAAATATCATCTCTTAACCAGTCCGGAGCTTTGGGAGGTCCGGGGCTAATGTGGACGAATCACGATACTATGATTGACAACCAAACCTTCACAATGTTGGCCAAAAGAATAAAATGTACATATAATATTATGGGATTTTATGGTTATATGTGTATAGAATTATTTCATAGAAGAGTATTCCCTTTTACATATCTTTATGGAAACATATGTCTGTCTGTTTGGTATTGTTCTTCTGTTCATCTCTCTCTCTCTCTCTCTCTCTCTCTCTCTCTCTCTCTCTCTCTCTCTCTCTCTCTCTCTCTCTCTCTCGCAATTATTTTCATGTAAATCTTATACAGAATATGTGATCCATTGTGCGAAGGATTGACTTTTGGTACAATTAAATCATCTGCCTTAACTGATTTTTCTTTATACTTTTCGTTCATGTCTAATTTGACTCAAATTATAGGTAGTACCTAAGGATCCTAATGAGACGTGATACCTTTGTTCCTTCCTCCTCCTCCTCCTCCTCCTCCAAGAAAATACCAGTGGCATTAGACTTTGAATGATTCTTTTACGTATCAACTTAATACAAACAATATTTTTTTACATCACATAAATCCAAAGTGAAAGGGAAGTGCGGCGCCTTGCACAGTTGTAATGCTTGAAATCTGGTTGCGCTACAATGCATTCGGTTTATGCATCGTTTTGTATCAAGTATAATTTTTGTTTGTGTAGTTTCAAACATTTCCTTCTATCATTAGTAACCAGGGAAGGATTTTATAGATTTTTTCCCTATCATTTTATACATTTATCCAGGTCTTTCTTATAACACTTCTGATTCATAAATGATGAGTATTATTGCACGATTTCAGGCAAAATCTATAATCTTTACTTGTAACGTAACCCAACCTAACCGACTTATTAGTATCAGAATTTATCATTGTCGTTTTTTTACATACGCACACCAGCATTCCTTTGATTGCAAGTTTTTGTCACATGACCCTTTCATAAACCTTTATATATATATTTTTTTTTTTAATACCATGGGGGGCTTTTCACGGGAATGTTTAGGCTAAAGGGGGTACTTTTTGGGGTACTTCCTATCTCAAAGCCCACCCGCTAAGAAACCCTTTCCCCGAGTGAGGAAGCCCAACCTACACTTGGACCGTGGACAGGAGTCGAACCCGTGCTCTTGGAGACCCCTCGGATCCCAAAGCACGCATGGTTCCGCTGTATCAGTTGCTTCATCATAACTTAAAGTCGGCTGATGGTGAGACCAATTAATACACAAATAAGTTCCATTTTTACGTGTGTACCATAGCATGAACTTGATTGCCGGCTGACTGGTGTATACGAAATATCATTATGTAATTTTATATCCTGGATTTTCAACGAGCTTAGCGGTTCCCTGTGCGGAGCCTTCTTAACATCGCCAGGAGAACAATAAACATTTCCATGCGTATAAATCACCGATAAGGATATTAGATGGAGCTCTTATCTTTCCGTGGAATCATATTTGTAAAGGTACATAATGAGTGATAATAATGATGACGATGATGGTATTTTTATTTCATTATATTATAGGGTGCGAAAAATATGGGCAATCATACAAAAATAAATTAGTGAAAATCTGGTCAATTACCGCTTAGAAAATGAAATCGGAAAAAAGGTCACCAATCGAGTTTTAGATGAGAGAGAGAGAGAGAGAGAGAGAGAGAGAGAGAAAGAGTTCAACAGTTTAGCATTGTTAATAGTCTGCTATTATTATCGCCACCGTGAGTTAGATGTAGGTGTGGACAGAAGAGAAGCGCCAGGATATGATTGGTCAAGTAAACATGAAAAATAAGTAGGCACGCATATCTGGCTTTATGACTTTTCCCGCATGAGTCTCAATTGCAGGCATAGTAGTTCTCTCTCTCTCTCTCTCTCTCTCTCTCTCTCTCTCTCTCTCTCTCTCTCTCTCTCTCTCTCTCTCTCTCTCTCTCTCTCTCTCTCTCTCTCTCTCTCTCTCTCTCTCTCTCTCTCTCTCTCTCTCTCTCTCTCTCTCTCTCTCTCTCTCTCATTAAGGTGTGAAAATTATCGTGTATCGTAAGACAGAGTAATAAAGTGAGGTAACGGCGCGGCCCTTCTCATAACGGGTTAGCGGGGCAAGTGATGTAGTGAGGAGTGGGCGCGGCGGGCAGGTGAGGTGACGCGACGTGGCGATGGCTTAGCAAGGTGAAAGGAAATGCCATCGTCCTCCTGCTCTTGATGCCTTATCGCGACCCCTCAAAGTAACCGATCATTTAACCTCATTTATGAAATGAGTGAGTCAGGTGACAATGATGTTATGTTTCAAGGTGTGGCTTCTTTAATACAGAACAATTTACTTAACAGGTGAATTCTCTTTATTAGATAAATGCAAAGAAAGAAACAAGGCAGAAATAGGAGATGCTGAGATGAGATGAATTTTTTTTTCATAGGCACCGAAAATGTTAGGTAATGACAAGAGTTGGTCATACTCTTCTGGTGTAATTCAAACTCCTCACCTCGACCTTGGCTTTCAATCGTGACGCTGATCAGCTAACATTTTACTTGTTTTTGTAATATTTTGGTATATACATAAATGGTATACTAATACAATGATGTAACAGAATACAATGAAACATTGAAACATTTTATTTTGCCTTATAAGCTACATTTTAAAGACGCATTAATGCAATAGAAGCTGCAACCCATTTAAGGCCATCCATCCTGTGGACGTGCCCTATATATATATATATATATATATATATATATATATATATATATATATATATATATATATATATATATATATATATATATATATATATATATATATACACTAAAATAATATGCATATTTATAAAAATGAGTGCGTACTGCAGGATGGCATTTGCGTGAAGGAAACCGTGCAAACTTAACAAATACCACAAGTGGTGGGTGCGTCACCTTCCAAGACTATAACTCTTCCTAGTCCTTATGAACAGGCTCCTGGGTTTCTTAGGCACCTTCCATCAGACAGCAACCATACACCACTACACAGAGACAGTCATTACAAGTGTCACCGTCTTGTTCACTGAAAATCCAATTTAAATAAAGCAGTGACGCTTGACCGCTCTTCAAACACTGCCTCTTCTTTACTACACAAGAAACTCGTAACACCGCGCATAATAGACATCCATTCCTCCTCCTGCGAGGCCGCAGGAGAAGGAAAGGCATGCAGTTAGCAAGATCAGTAGAACAGTTAGCATGAAAATAGCGATAAAAGATAAAAAGAGATACAATATTTCGGCGGTGAGAAAGAGGCTGAAGACAGTTAGTCAGAGGAGGGGGTTGATGAGACGAAAAGCTTTTGATTCCACCCTATATAGTAAAACTGTGTGACTGGAATCCTCCCAAACATGCGAAGAGTACTCCATACACGGGCGGATAAGGCCCTTATACAGAGTAAGCAGTTGGAGGGCGAGAACGCCTCAGAACACTTAACTTCATAGAAGCTGTTTTAGCAAGAGATGAGATGTGAAGTTTCCAGTTAAGATTATGAGTAAAGGACAGACCGAGGATATTCATTGTGGATGAGGCAGACAGTTGAGTGTCATTGAAGAAGAGGGATAGTTGTCTGGAAGGTTGTGTCGAGTTGATAGATGGAGGAATTGAGTTTTGAGGCATTGAAAACTACTAGATTTTCTCTGCCCCAATCGGAAATCTTAGAAAGATCGGAAGTCAGGCGTTCTGTGGCGTCCCTGCGTGATCTGTTGACTTCCTGAAGGGTTGGTCGTCTCTGAAAGGACGTGGAAAGATGTAGGTGGTATCATCAGCGTAGGAGTGGATAGGGCAAGAAGTTTGGTTAAGAAGGTCATTAATGAATAATAGAAAGAGAGTGGGTGACAGGACAGAACCCTGAGGAACACCACTATTAATAGATTTAGGAGAAGAACAGTGGCCGTCTACCACAGCAGCAATAGAACGGTCGGAAAGGAAACTTGAGATAAAGTTGCAGAGAGAAGGATAGAAGCCGTAGGAGGGCAGTTTTGAAATCAAAGCTTTATGCCAGACTCTATCAAAAGCTTTTGATATGTCTAACGCTACAGCAAAAGTTTCACCGAAATCTCTAAAAGAGGATGACCAAGACTCAGTAAGGAAAGCCAGAAGATCACCAGTAGAGCGACCTTGACGGAAGCCATACTGGCGATCAGACAGAAGATTGTGAAGTGACAGATGTTTGAGAATCTTCCTATTCAGGATAGATTCAAAAACTTTAGACAAGCAAGAGATTAAAGCTATAGGACGGTAGTTTGAGGGTTAGAACGGTCACCCTTTTTAGGAACAGGCTGAATGTAGGCAAACTTCCAGCAGGAAGGAAAGGTAGAAGTCGATAGACAAAGTTGGAAGAGTTTGGCCAGGCAAGGTGCAAGCACGGAAGCACAGTTTTTGAGAACAATAGGAGGGACCCCATCAGGTCCATAAGCCTTCCGAGGGTTTAGGCCAGCGAGGGCATGGAAAACATCATTACGAAGAATTTTAATTGTAGACATGAAATAGTCAGAGGGAGGAGGAGAGGAGGACAAGCCCAGAATCGTCCAAGGTGGAGTTGTGAGCAAAGGTTTGAGAGAAGAGTTCAGCTTTAGAGACAGAAGAGATGGCAGTGGTGCCATCAGGATGAAATAAAGGAGGAAAGATGAAGAAGTGAAGTTATTTGAGATGTTTTTGGCTAGATGCCAGAAGTCTCGAGGGAGTTTGAGTTTGAAAGATTTTGACATTTTCTATTTATGAAGGAGTGTTTGGCAAGTTGAAGAACAGACTTGGCATGATTCCGGGCAGAGATATAAAGTGCATGAGATTCAGGAGATGGAAGACTCAAGTACCTTTTGTGGGCAACCTCTCTATCATGTATAGCACGAGAACAGGCTGAGTTAAACCAAGGTTTAGAAGGTTTAGGTTGAGAAAAAGAATGAGGAATGTACGCCTCCATGCCAGACACTATCACCTCTGTTATGCATTCAGCACAGTAATCATTCCAGGGAAAATCAGCATAATACCTCTTCAGGTCCCCCCCAATTGGCAGAGACAAAACGCCAGAGGCACCTTCGCTTTGGGGGATCCTGTGGAGGCATTGGAGAAGATTTTTTTGCGCAAGCTACTTAAATGATAACTTACACATTGCAACACAGCATTCTATGAGAAGATTAGAAAAAATCGCATTTGCATGATTCTTCAACTCATGATAGCTTTCATCTTAGGAAGACTATAGGTAAACCATTAACTATTCATCCTGGATGTCTGCCTCCCTCACCGCTAACGTGCCCCTGCAAACCGTGACCGTGGCGGGATCTGTGATGTAAAGATAGCATATGGGCAGGAAAGCTGTCACCATCCTGTCACAGCACTGGAGGCGCGGGGCGGGGCGAGTGCAGGAGCGATCGTCTTGTATAAATACCCTCCTAGGCCAACGGACACTCAGACTAGCTCACCCTGCCCGAGCAGACACTAGCCCAGCTCAGCCTACCCACACCTATAGCGAGGAAAATGAAGGACAGACCAGCTTTCTCCATTGGATATCTGATGGTGAGACGCACACACACACACACACACACACACACACACACACACACACACACACACACACACACACACACACACACACACACACACACACACACACACACACACATTGTTTATATACTTATACATTGATCTTTGTAACTTTCTATCTACCTCCCAATTCTTTTATTCAACTTAAGTACGTAAGATTTGTTATAAGCGAAGGCGTTGCATAGCTGTAAGTACGTAGGTTGCGCACGATCATCGCTAGCAGCAGCAGCCAAAAGCTTCCCTCAGTGTTTGTCTATTCACTTCAAGCTTCTGTGACGTTTTTTGTAAACATTTCAGATTTAAGTAATGTGCTTTGTGCTCTATACTCCCCTCAAGGCCTCACCAATCAGACGGCTGCTCCTCCATCTGTCACGTGTTCCATCTATAGCCATTTTTATTTTTTAAATGTCAACTTTGGACATTTTTTGTTCATTTTTCTTTTCTACTTACAAAAATCCATTGGCGCATTTGTTTGTTTTTAAAGTGCGCAGGTTGTACTCTCCCATAATATAACCATAGTTACATTAATTTCATATTTACTTATTTGCTATTTGTTTTGTGTGTTTCATCTATCTACGTATTGTACTTGTTAATGCATTTATTTATTCCATCTTTCATTACATTTTATTCCGTTCATTTCTATGATTTCATTAACTGTTTCATTTTATTTTCTTAACATATGTTAATTTCTCCTTTCTTTGATTTTGATTTTTTTTTGTATGTTTGTTTATCTTTCCATTAATTTGTTTTCCTTTTTGTGTTATTTATTTGTCTATTTGATTTTTCTTTTCATTCTTCTACTTCGCTTTATCATCCTATATAGATAATTTCAGTATACAATTTCCAGTATTCTACTTTGGTATCAAGTGATTGTGTGTCCATGTCTCAGGTAATTCCGTCTTCAGTATTAGTGGTTGTTTTGTGTATTGCTATCAAAAGGATTGCTTTAGTTTTGCTACCATACTTGTTTGAAGCTTATTTTAAAATTTACTTGTAAATGTTCTGTTCTAGTATGTAAAACATACAAGCTTTCTTTATTTATTATTTTTCTTTCATTACTAGTTACTTTTGCTTGCCGCTGAGTCTTCTCAGGTCATATTACGACAATTTCTAAAACTGTGCTTGTGTTATGTTTCAGTTACATAATCATTTCCTGAATTTTGCAACGCGTGTGAATGGAGTTATTGTTATGTAATTTGCATGGATCTCATGGTATATGTGGTATTTTTTTTATTCACGTGGTGAATTCAAATCTGTTATTCCCTTTCTTATTTTTCTGTTCGTTGATATTCTATCTCATTAATCCTCTCCAAATTCTCATTTTCTTCATATTCGATAATAAACTAATGAGGTGTTCATATTATGACATACTCATGTTATTCCCCTTTCATTGTGCCATAATGTAGTTGTTGCATATAAAAGGGAGTTTTTATCGTGAAAATCGTCATTTTTTTAATTTCCTTATTTGCTACAAAGTAATAAGCATGCTTGACAGCCTTGGGAGGCCAGAACCATCATGTGTGTGTGTGTGTGTGTGTGTGTGTGTGTGTGTGTGTGTGTGTGTGTGTGTGTGTGTGTGTGTGTGTGTGTGTGTGTGTGTGTGTGTGTGTGTGTGTGTGTGTGTGTGTGTTTGTGTGTGTGTGAAAAC
>NC_059294.1:20069974-20099974 GCF_017591435.1 Portunus trituberculatus
ATGCTGCTCCATCTATGGAGTAATAGCACACACATTTCAGGAAATCTGTTTGTGGAAGTTAAATGAAGAGGCAGGTAAAGGCAGACGGCTCAGAACTAACCCATTGATTTACTTTCGGTTAATTAAAGAAAAATTGGAGATTGCAAGAATGAGAACGACAAGCAGGAGGCAGGGAATGGGCCTCCAAGATGTGAGAAAGGCAAGTAGTCAGCGTATCTACAAGTGAAGTGGTCTCGAAAATATTGAATATACTGGTAAACAGCAAGGAAAGCTGGGGCCCCAGGTGAAGAATTTTGAAGGGTCGGATCTGTAAGAGAAGTACCAATCAGAAGTTAGACAATTAAGTAGCTAGCTATTGACTCTGCGTAGGAAAGATCTATAGTCTGATTCTACACACACACACACACACACACACACACACACACACACACACACACACACACACACACACACACACACACACACACACACACACACACACTGGTAAACTCTGGAACTCCCTGCCTGCTTCTGTATTTCCATCTTCCTACGATTTGACTTCTTTTAAGAGGGACGTTTCAAGACTTTTGTCCCTAAATTTTGATGACCTTTTAGGGAACTGGCAGCCCAGGGGGTCTTTTTTTCCAGTTTTTGTTGCCCTTGGCCAGTTACCCCTCCTGCATAACACACACACACACACACACACACACACACACACACACACACACACACACACACACACACACACACACACACACACACACACACACACACACACACACACACACAGTAGTAGCACGCTTGACTGGAGTTCGATTCCCGGGACAGGTCAGAGGTCATTTGGGCAAGACTTCTATTCAAGTGTTGTGGCCCCTGTTCACCTAGCAGTGATTAGGTACTTGGTGTAAGACGGAAGTTGTGACCCGCTGCTGGCTAGGAGAAACAAACTCTGAACAAATAACAAATGCACTTGGGGTAGCATCACCTTGGGGCCTAGGCCGCTAGGCTTATCTGGCGCTATAAATAGCTGCCGCGCACCATCTGTAAGGTGCCAACTTGGGGGTTGTGTAGACTTAAGAAGTATGATTGTTAGTATATAAGAATATACACAATATGTAGGATTTTCAGCTCTGTATCTATACTAGCTGCCATTCAAATAAACCGGAATATTATTATTATTATTATCACACACACACACACACACACACACACACACACACACACACACACACACACACACACACACACACACACACACACACACACACACACACACACACACACACACAGGAGGCATAATGCATGTCTTCTCTCCCCCTAACATGCAACTTACACATCTCTGAAAGACTAACTTTGACCTCAGTTAATCTTACCAATAGTATCTCTTCATGATCAGCTAAACTATGCATGTTTGGTAATGAATACTCACTGGGATGGCTTTGTTTTGGGGTCATGCATGGTTACGTTACAGCGACGTGATTCGCGTTACGCTGCATCACTAATTCTAAGTAATTAGCGATGAGGCTCACTTGGAGGGATGCAGCGTAATTCGGTCAGAAAGGAAACTTGAAATAAAGTTGCAGAGAGATGGCTATAGAAACCGTAGGAGGGCATTTTTTAAATCAAAGTTTTGTGCCAGACTCTATCAGAAGCTTTTGATATGTCTAACACGACAACAAAAGATTTATCGAAATTTCTAAAAGAGGATGACCAAGACTCAGTAAGGAAGACTAGAAGATCACCACTAGAGCGATCTTAAAGGAAGCCATACTGGCGATCAGATAGAAGATTGTGAAGTGACAGATGTTTAAGAATTTTCCTATTGCGGATAGATTAAAAAAAACTTTAGACAAGCAAGAGATTAGAATTATAGGATAGTAGTTTGAGGGATTAGAACGGTCACCCTTTTTAGGAACAGGCTAAATGTAGGTAAACTTCCAGCAAGAAGGAAAGGTAGAAGTCGATAGACATAGTTGAAAGAGTTTGGCCATGCAAGGTGCAAGCACGGAAGCATAGCTTTTGAGAACAATAGGAGGGGACCCCATTAGGTCCATAAACGTTCTGAGGGTTTAGGCCAGCGAGGGCATGGAAAACATCATTAGGAAGAACTTTGATTAGAGACATGAAATAGTCAGAGGGAGTTGGAGAGGGAGGGACAAGCCCAAAGAATCATCCAAGGTGGAGTTTCTAACAAAGATTTCAGAGAAGAATTCAGCTTTAGAGATAGAAGAGATGGCAGTGGTGCCATCAGGATGGAATAGAGGAGAAAAAGATGAAGAAGTAAAGTTATTGGAGATGTTTTTGGCCAGATGCCGGAAGTCACGAAGGGAGTTTGATTTTGAAAGATTTTGACATTTTTCTCTTTATGAAGGAGTGTTTGGCAAGTTGAAGAGCAGACTTAGCATGATTCCGGGCAGAAATATGAATGCAGGAGATGGAAGGCTCAAGTACGTTTTGTCGGCAACTTCTCTATCATGTATAACGCGAGAACAGGCTGTGTTAAACAAAGTTTTAGAAGGTTTAGGTTAAGAAAAAGAATAAAAAATGTACGCCTCCATGCCAGACACTGTCACCTCTGTTATGCGTTCAGCACACAAAGATGGGTCTCTGACACGGAAACAGTAATCATTCCAGGGAAAATCAGCATATTACCTTCTAAGGTCCCCTCAGCTGGCAGAGGCGAAATGCCAGAGACACCTTCGCTTTGGGGAATCCTGAGGAGGAATTGGAAAATAGGACAAGAAACAGAAATAAGATTTTGATTGGAGGAGCCCAACGGAGAAGATAGGGTAACAGCATAAGCAGAAGGATTAGAGGTAAGGAAAAGATCAAGAATGTTGGGCGTATCTCCAAGACGGTCAGGAATACGAGTAGGGTGTTGCACCAGTTGCTCTAGGTCATGGAGGATAGCAAAGTTGAAGGCTAGTTCACCAGGATGGTCAGTGAAGGGAGAGGAAAGCCAAAGCTGGTGGTGAACATTGAAATCTCCAAGGATGGAGATCTCTGCGAAAGGGTAGAGGGACAGAATGTGCTCCACTTTGGAAGTTAAATAGTCAAAGAATTTACTATAGTCAGAGGAGTTAGGGGAGAGATAGACAGCACAGATAGATTTAGTTAGACAGTGACTATTGAATCGAAGCCAGATGGATAAAAACTCAGAAGATTCAAGAGCTTGGGCACGAGAGCAAGTTAAGTCGTGGCGTACATAGACCCAACATCCAGCTGTGGAACGGAAATGAGGATAGAGAAAGTAGGAGGGAACAGAGAAGGGCTACTGTCAGTTGCCTCAGACAGCTGTGACTCGGTGAGGAAAAGAAGAAGAGTTTTAGTAGAGGAGAGGCTCTGTATCTCCTATTTTCGGTAATCAGAAAGAAGAGAGGAGGAAATGCGGTGGTTTATGGGCAGACTGAGGAAAATCAGTGACCTTGATTACAGACGCTGCCAAAAGAAGGCAATAAAAGAAACAACTGAACTAGACGCCTGACCATCTCCCGTCCCACGACCCACTTACCACTCAGCGCTCCTCACTCCTGTCCCACTTCAGAGTGTGTGTGTGTGTGTGTGTGTGTGTGTGTGTGTGTGTGTGTGTGTTTAAGGAGATATGTTCTCATTGGCATAACGTAATCGACGTGCTTCACAGGCCGGTGTTGTGCTCTGCATTCTTCATAATGTATCTATATGTGAATTATCAGAAAGATATTTTGTTTACAGGCGTTAAGTATAAGAATTATATAAAAGAAAATGGTTGAGTCTTTATTACCAGAAGGTGAAAAAATCTACCGACATTAACAAACTAACAGAGTAAAGAAAGATAATATAAATGTTTCTGAGGTAACTTAAAGCAAAATTATCCATATTCGCTATGAAAATCCTAATTTTAATTACCAAAGATCTAGAGGTCAGTAATCCAAATGTCAGCTGTCAACGTATAGCCGCAAAGCAGAAAACTATAAGGTAGGTTTCAATATAAGAAATATTGATTGCAAATCATCTTAAGATTATTATATAATAGCAGTGATGCAGACTACACCAGTAATACGCACTACAATTCTCGTTACCAAAAGATGAAAACTTCCTTTAAGGAATACAAGGCAGAGGAGCAAAATTCATTGCCAACGCCTCGCAGTTCATCTTAGGGGAGGAAAAGTAAGGCGAGAGTATGATTGTTTTCCTTTGAAGTTTTCATAATATCAAGTATATTCGAGTAAATAGATACTAAGGAATTATTCAATGGATGCAACAAAGAATGATACGAGAAAACTTCACGAAACTGAAAACACGTCACATAGATATGGCAGCGGGAAGCACTCCCGCCCTCTCAGGTGCAGCACGGGTGGCGGTACAGTGCAGTCCTCATACAATTTTTATGACAGTTTTCTTATATTTTTAATAAACTGTTTTCCTCCTTAGTAAAAGAAGGCTAGACTTAAAAAAATATTTAGACTTTAAAAGAAGATTAGACATTTTTTGGGGAATGAGTATGATACGTGAAAATAAGACTTTTTTTTTCATACAAAGACTGTCACGTGTAGGTCTGTCTGATGGCTTCGTGCAGCTTCCCTCAGTTTCCTATGTTCTAATGGTGCATACATGATATGGTATGGTAATTGTCTCCTGCCAGCGTGTTGGTGGAGAGAGACGCCCGGGAAGAGAGGCTTGTATTTCTCTCTCTCTCTCTCTCTCTCTCTCTCTCTCTCTCTCTCTCTCTCTCTCTCTCTCACCAGTCTTATTAAAACCATTGTACTTTATCTTTTCATCAGCTGCATCATCATTAATAGAAGACTCAGAGTGTTCTTGCCCACTGCTCTGTAAAATCGCAGCATTCTGTGTAACTCTATAATGTCTGTGTTTCCAGGAATCATCTTACTTAGTATTGTTGTTGTTTTTCATTTACTTGTGTTTTCCTTATTGGCACCAAATCTTATTCAACGGTTTGTTTCCTTCATTTATATATTTATTTTTTTTCTGTTTGATAACTATTTAATACTTTGAAATGCAATTATTTCTCGTGCTTTTGAATATATGATTTCAGAGAGAGAGAGAGAGAGAGAGAGAGAGAGAGAGAGAGAGAGAGAGAGAGAGAGAGAGCAGCAGTGTGGGTGAGAGAAGCATGGAGTGGTGGTAAGTGGGTCACGGGATGGGAGTGGGTCAGTCGTCTTGTCCAGTTGTTTCTTTTATTGCCTTCTTTTGGCTGCGACTCTAATCAAGGTCACTGATTTTCCTCAGTCTGCCCATAAACCACCGCATTTCTTTTCTTTTTGTGGTTTCCAAAATATGGGGTTCGGTGATCTACACGATGAAAGTTTGACTGTGTGTGTGTGTGTGTGTGTGTGTGTGTGTGTGTGTGTGTGTGTGTGTGTGTGTGTGTGCTCCTACAAGCAAATAATTGATTATGTACATGTGTATATGTAGATATATGTAATATGAAACAGCTGTAATTTTGATAAAAAAGACGAAAACCCAACATGATCACTGGTGATTTGACTTAGTGAGAATACGTAGTGCAGACGACGATAGTGCTCTTATCACACACACACACACACACACACCCCGGTAGCTCAGTGGTTAGAGCGCTGGCTTCACAAGCGAGAGGACCGGGGTTCGATTCCCCGACCGGGTGGAGATATTTGGGTGTGTCTCCTTTCACGTGTAGCCCCTGTTCACCTAGCAGTGAGTAGGTACGGAGTGAGTAGGTACGGGATGTAAATCGAGGAGTTGTGACCTTGTTGTCCCGGTGTGTGTTGTGTGCCTGGTCTCAGGCCTATCCGAAGATCGGAAATAATGAGCTCTAAGCTCGTTCCGTAGGGTAACGTCTGGCTGTCTCGTCAGAGACTGCAGCAGATCAAACAGTGAAACACACACACACACACACACGCAGACCAGACGACCATAGGTGAACGACACACACACACAATAGCAGAGAGAGAGAGAGTGTGTGTGTGTGTGTGTGTGTGCACGCGCGTGCGAAAGAGAAAAAGAGTACATACACATATAATATGTGAATATTCTCCATAATACCTAGGTTACCCATCAACCCTATGAAAAACGTTTTCTTTGAATGTACCTTTCTTTGTTCGCAGATTGTTAGGGGTAACTTGTTTATATTGGTGGTACGAGGTATGTTATTTACATAACCAATGATATCTAAGACTTACATTCTACTTTGGTATGTGATATTAACTTGTATCATTTATATATTAAGGCTTTGATTAAACATTTTAATTATACATTTTTATTTATTATAAGAAATAATTATAAACGCATCACAAAGAAGTAATGAAACTTAATTGACTTTCCTCACCTGGACCGCCTGTGGGCCCTCAAAGTTGTGTGTGGTGGGTGGAAGCATGTGGGTGTGACAAGTAAGTATAGTAAACAACAAGGTATTGACAGCAGACCTCTCCATGCTTGTGGCGTGGTGCTGTGAATGCCCGTGTGAATCACAGTAACATATAGTGAGGGTGATGGAGTGCTTGAGTGCTTCAAAACGTTATTGTGAACGAACCGTGAAGAGCTGAGCACAACAAAAGCAATAGATGTCTGTTGTAGTATCGTCAATAATCTGGCAGGTGTGAGAACAGCATAAGCAGCAATTTCTCCTTGTTTTGCCTGTTACGTGTATGGCCATAGCTGTGTTATGTGTATGCCTGTCTATCTATATGCTTGCATGAATATTTAAAAGTTGTAAAATAAAAAAATAAAAAAAAATATATATATATATATATATATATATATATATATATATATATATATATATATATATATATATATATATATATATATTAACAAGAAAGACAAAAATGCACTAGTACAGGTTATGTGCTGTACATTGAAAAGAATAAAGAATATGATGTTATTGCAATGTATTTTTCAACCTACAAACCAGTTAAAATTGTAAAGAAAAATTATAGAAATGTATCTTCAACCCTTTAAGTACCATGACGCGTTTTTATATCTATTCTACTTACAATTTGGTGATTTTATACAGCTTCAGAAACTTATATAGGGGATTCGAATAGTGAAGAATGAACCATTAACCTTCTGACCTCCATAGACGCTTCCTAATGTCAACGAAAGGATCTAATTGTATACAAATCTCAAGGTAAAAATGTATCCCAGTACTGAAAGGGCTAATATCATAACAGGAAAAAAAAAATGTGTATGCATCTGTTCATCCGTGCCTTTTTACCTTCACGCATTTGATATCTTTGCATCTGTCTGGTTGTCTCTGCGTCATCTTAATCCTTCCGAGAGATTGGAAGTGAAAGTCAGAGGTGTTGTGAAGGGGCGAGAATGATGAGGAATGACTGGAGAGAGAGAGAGAGAGAGAGAGAGAGAGAGAGAGAGAGAGAGAGAGAGAGAGAGATGGACTGGAGACGTAGGATATTGTGAAGAAAAAAAGAAAAAGGAAGAAAGGTGGGAAATGTGGGAGGGAGAGAAGAAAAATAGGAGGGATGTAAAGAAGAGAGTAAGTGACAAAGAAGGAGGGATAGGAATGTCTATTTGCATGATGAAAAATTGAGGGCATATATTAGAGAGAGAGAGAGAGAGAGAGAGAGAGAGAGAGAGAGAGAGTGTGTGTGTGTGTGTGTGTGTGTGAACGGCGTGACGTGTAGTGTTTATGACAGCGGCACGGTAGCGCTTTCCCATAATCGACTTTATGAACCGAAACTAAAAGGGTCGAGGCCTAGAAAACCGCCTTGTGTGTGTGTGTGTGTGTGTGTGTGTGTGTGTGTGTGTGTAAAGGGCACAGTTGTGTTTGTTTTTTATTTCCTGACGTGGGACAGAAAAAGATAAATTAAAGAGAGAGAGAGAGAGAGAGAGAGAGAGAGAGAGAATTAAAGTCCTTCCATGAGATAATGTAAATATTAAATCTTTACATCTCCTAACACCTATTTCTTATTTTTTTCTTCTTCCTTCCTCCTCCTCCTCCTCCTCCTCCTCCTCCTCCTCCTCCGGTTCTTTTTTTTTCATAGATTTTTTATATCTCTTTTTCCTCATCCTCACACCTCCATCCTTACCATCGTCATCTTTACAGTCATCCTCCTAATCACCACTATACTCCTGTCGTCCTCCTCTTTCTCGTCTCTTTCCGTAGTACTTCGTAGTTTTTTCCTCCTTCCACGTCCTTCGGCTTTTCTTCTTCATTTTTTTTATATATATAACCTTTCGCTTTTCTTTTATCCACCACTGCCAACTTCTTCTCCTCCTCCTCCTTACTCCTCCTCCTCCTCCTCCTCCTCCTCCTCCTCCTCCTCTGAACAGTAAACCAATAAATTACTTATGGGTCGTTATGTCCTGGGGTCAGCGAGTCACCTTTTTATACTCTTTCCTGACCGCAACCTGCCTGCCGCCCTCTTCTTTCCCCTTTGCTCCCTTCCCTCCTCCCCCCCTTCCTTTTTCCCTCTTCCCTGAGTAGCTCACCGCAACCCCCGCACCGGTACAGCTTCCAATGGGCACCGCTACTGGAAAAAAAAATCATCCACGAAGAGAAAAGACGAAGCGGAGAAGAATAAAGAAGTTAACGTGATTTGTTGTACCGTTAATGTGAAGGATTATCGTTTAATATTTAGCCATATCTTTTTATTGTGTGTGTGTGTGTGTGTGTGTGTGTGTGTGTGTGTGTGTGTGTGTGTGTGTGTGCGTGTGTGTTATTTGTCCACTTTTCTATGTGGGTGTGTTGGTGGGGTTGGGTTTGGCGGGAGTTGGGTTGACAAAGTATCAATTGTTTTTGTTGTTTTGGATATAATTTTGTTTTAAGAATGGTAGATGTAAGGAGTGATCTCTCTCTCTCTCTCTCTCTCTCTCTCTCTCTCTCTCTCTCTCTCTCTCTCTCTCTCTCTCTCTCTCTCTCTCTCTCTGCTACTGTTATTGTTCTGTCTTCTTCTTCTTCTTCTTCTTCTTCTTCTTCTTCTTCTTCTTCTTCTTCTTCTTCTTCTTCTTCTTCTTCTTCTTCTTCTTTCTTCTTCTTCTTCTTCTTCTTCTCTTCCCCCGATTTATTCGAAATCTTCTTTAGTCTATGCATGATAATATCGCTGCCTGGTTTTCTTCTTTTCTCTAAGTTGTATAGAAAACGTTCTCTCTCTCTCTCTCTCTCTCTCTCTCTCTCTCTCTCTCTCTCTCTCTCTCTCTCTCTCTCTCTCTCTCTCTCTCTCTCATACCCTTTCACACATTCCCCCTCTTATCCAGTCACTCCCCCTCACACTCCCCTCACGTTGCTCCCCTCACCATCATCTTTATCTAGCGTGGAATTTCGGCAAGGTATTTCCCCTCTTTCACCCCTTTATTCCGTCCCAGTGGAGATCAAAGTGTACCTCTCAGACACCTTTTTCCCCTCTCAAGTGCCCGTGACCCCTTGGGAAACATATGGACCATCTCGGGCCATTAGGATAAGGGAAGAGGCGCACTGATAGAGAGGGCAAAGGAGAAGAGAGGTGAGGGAAATTGGGAGGAAGTAAGGGTGAAAGAGGTCAGGGAAATTGCTTTTCTAATACTTTTTGAATAGATAAGTGAAAATATACAGTCATACAGTACTTATAAAGTGTCAATACGTGCATGTCTTGATTCATACTCGTTTTGTTTTCTTCCTTTATTTTGATTTTCATCGTATTTTTTTTTCTCTCTTTTCCTTATGTGACCTCCTGCGACCTCCATACAAGGGGTCACACACGTTCATTACCCTCCATTAGCCAGTGCTTTGTAGCGTGACCTTGGTGCCGCCTCTGCCTGCCTCCTACGCCTCCTCGCTAGCTCGCTTTGATGTCTTCATGTCTGTCTCTTCACACTGGTAATTAATTTTCTCTATCCTGGCTGCCGCTTCTGTCTGTCTCTCTCCTCGTCCATGTCTCAGCGTCTCTTTAATTGCTTGTTTTGCTGCTTGCTTCGCTTCCTTTTATTATGTGTGTGAACTGTATAGCTTCTTTACATATTGGTTTATGCATATCTCTTCCCATTTATCTCTATATTTTTAATCTTTCTTATATACTGTACTTAATTTTCTTTTCCCTTTTACTTCATTATTTTTTTTCCTTCTATTTACTGTCTTCATATCTCCTTTTCTTTCCTACTTGTTGACTTAACTCTCTTACTACCTTTCTTCTTTTCTTTTAGTTTTTCTTATTTTTATCCTCATTTCTTTCTTTTCCAACATCTATTGTTTCCTTCATTCAGCCAGTCTGCTATTGTCGATCTACTTGTTAATCATCCATTACTCTTTTATCGTTTTTTTTCCTTCTCCTTTCTACGTTCTCTCTTTCATTTCATTCATTTTTTTTCTTTCGTTCTTCCATCTTTCAAGTTCTCCGTGTTAAGATTTCTCATTATTTTTTTCCTCTCTCAGCTTTTCTTCTAAATTTCTTCCTCCCCCCACTCTCTCCTCTCCTTTTTTAATTTGTCATTCTTTCTTTCTTTCTCCTCTTCCTTATTTCTTTCTTTCCTTATCTTCTTTCCCTTCCTTCCTTCCTTCCTATTTTCTTTCCCTCCCTCCCTCCCTCCCTCCTCCCCATCCTGTCTTCCTCATTACTTCCGTGTCTTACTGTCTGTCTTACCTGCTAACCTACTTTCTATGTGTCCTTCCTTCTTCCGCAACCTTTCTGCTGCTCTTCGTACCTAAATACCGGTTCCATCTCATGCCCACCCGTCAGACTGCTCGCCATAACTCCATCGGGAAGTAGGTCAGAATTAAGGAAACTGGAGCAGAGTGTTCCTTTTAAATTTTTAGATATAGGTATTGATGGATAGATAAATAGATTGGTAAGTAGGTAAGTAGGTAGGGAGATGGATAGATTGATAGATAGATAGATGAATAAAAAGATAGATAGGCATACATACATACAGACAAATAGTTAGATAATTATATGGATAGATAGATAGATGCATAGATAGATAGACAGACAGATAGACTATTGCATGGGAAAGTACTGTACCTGAAAGATAAAACAGATAGACGATCCTGGTCACACACACACGCGCACACACACACACACACACACACACACACACACACACACACACACACACACACACACACACACACACACACACACACACTTCGAAGTGTTTAAGAAGAACCGGCTCTATCACTGGTTGTGTGAAGTTGACAGTCTTGAGAAGAGGAGGAGGAGGAGTAGGAACAGGAGGAGGATGAGGAGCAGGAGGAGGAGGAGAGGAAAGAATAAAAGAGGAAAAGGAGAAGGAAGAAGTAAAAGATGAGGTGGAAGGGTTATGGAGAGAAAGAAAGAAGAAAAGGCTAAGCAAGGATGTAATAAGAAAAAGGAAAGAAGTGATAGAGCGAATAATAAATTATGGAAAGTGACAAAAAAAATAACACGAAGAGAAACAGAGAGAGAGAGAAAAAAAAATTAATTGAAAGTATGAACAGCAAGGAATCAGACGAGGATATGAAGGAGGAAGAGGAGGAGAGTGTTACTTCTTTTCTTTTTTTTCATATGTTGTGGCCTATAGCGCCTGTAGGTTTACTTCAAGAGTATGGGAAGCGCTGTTCAGTTTCTACCCATTAGTGGCGCAGGCAATTTTACTTATACGGGGAGAAAAAAAAAAAAAAAGGATGAGGAAAAGCAAGAGGATACATAGGAGGAGGAGACGGAGGAGGAAGAAGAGGAGAGAGGAGTTATGTCCTGCGCTGCTCAATTACGATAAGGCGAAGTGCTGGCTGATAGCGCGGCATTATCGACCTCGAGCGGCAAATTGGTGGCCTGTCGCGGCGTGCCCAGAGAGGCGGACACTGAGCAGCCATTTCTGAACCGCCCCTCCACCCTTACTCCCCTCAAGCAGCCCTCTACCACCCAACGCCAGCCTCACTACCCTCTATCACCCTATCAACCTCTCCCTATCCGCCATCACTAACCCCGAAGTCCTCCCCATCCTCCACCAAACACCCCCATCACCTCTCATCTTCCCCGAGCTTCTATCAGCCTCTCCCAGCCTCCCGCAGACCTTCTTCACCTGCTTCCCTCTGTCCTCTTCGCTATTCCACAGCTATTGCCAGTCCATCCCCCCTTACAGCTCCCAGTCTCTGCTAAGCTTTTCTTATTTTTTTTTTTTCTGTTTTTTTCACAGCTTCCACAGTCTCATCTAGTGTTGACCCCTTCAGTACTATGTCGCGTTTTCATATTCATTCTGCTCAGTATTTGGTGGTTTTATACAGCTTCAGAAACTTATGTGGGGATTAAAATAGTGAGGATTCTGCCCATTAATCTTCTGACCTCCATAAAGCCTCCCTAATGTAAATAAATTCGTCTAATCACACCCAAACTCACTGTAAAAATGCGTCCCAGTAATAGAGGGGTTGAAAGCCTCCCCAAACCTTCGTCAGCGTCTTCTTAAGCCTCCTACCAGCTCCTAACAGTTCATCATCCACATACTGCAGTCTTTCCTAACCTTCCAATCTTTTTACCAAACTTGATCATCTTCCACCAGACGTCGCAGCTTTCCTTTCATCAGCCATCTCTACCTTTCCGAAGTCTCCACCAGCCTCTCCCATCCCTCCTGTCCACCTCAACCTTCCCTGTCCTCCACTGAAAAGCCTTCTCTTAGTCTCCACATGCCTTCCCCTGATTCTGTAAGTCTTCAGTGTTGCTATTAGCTTCCCACTACTTCCCCAGCCTCCATTTACCTCCAGTTTCCACCAGCCTCGGTCTCCCACTCCACCTTATTATTATTTTTATTATGATATTTTTTTCTCTCTTTTCCAGATTTTTCTTTCTAGTTGACCTCAAGTAGAAAATGTTTGCAGAGTCTTATGATAATAGTAATAATAATAATAATAGTAAAAATGATAATAATAGTAATACTGGTGGTGGTGATGAATATGATGATGGTGGTAGCGGTCGTGATGAAAAGAATGATGATGTTAATGATAATAAGAATAGTAATAAGAACCAAAAACAAAAGAAAAGAGAAAAAAGAATATTAGCAGAACAGACGAAATTTGACACATATTTACTAATAAAGTCACTATTGATTACTAACTTAATAATATATTTACCAACAATATTGACGCCAGACTCTAAATGCTTCCCCTGGCTCACCGCGGCAGTACGTGGGGAATGTCCTCCTTGCCTTGTCCTGCAGAGCTGCCAGATCGACTAGCCAATATTTCCCTGCATACAAGCTAAAATTTCTCTTTTCAACCAAGAACTTCCTTATTTCTTATGTTTAGGAATTAAGATCATACAAAACACTAAATTATTTATACATATTCAGGGTCAAAACACGAAATCATTTATTCACATTCAGGGGCAAAAAACGTAAGAGCTAATATTTCTCTCCATAATTTTCCCTTTTTAGCGATTTTTCTTCCCTGTCATAGTCAAAATTTCTCTAAAACAAAGAAATTTCCCTGCATCTGGCACCTCTGTTCTGCATCCTCCCCTGGCGCACCTGTGTGAGTGTTATCTCCATCCTGAGTGGTGGTGGTGGTGGTGGTGGTGGTAGGAGTGACGAGATAAGGGACTGATACAGAAGGTAGATAACACAGGTGAAGATCCTTTAACTCTTCAACAACTATGCAGAACTAAAGTTTACGTAAATTTTTCAGGGTTTGTTACCGAGAATCATTTGTTTTTCTATAATTGAATTATGAAGTTGATGAGAGAGAGAGAGAGAGAGAGAGAGAGAGAGAGAGAGAGAGAGAGAGAGCGGTCACCTCCCAAAGGATTAATAAAATAATCAACAATGGTCGCTCATCAGCTGCTCGCCTCAGCCTGACTACTGGTATTTCCCTGCCCTGCCCTCTCCTTCCTCCTCCTCCTCCTTCTCCTCCTCCTCCTCCTCCTCCTCCTCCTCCTCCTCCTCCTCCTCCACCTCTTTCTTCTTCTCTTCCTCATCCTCATCCTCCTCCTCTTTCTCCTCTTCCTTCTCTTCCTCCTCCTTCTCCTCCTCCTCTTCATCTTTCTCTTCCTCTTCCTCTTCCTCCTCCTCCTCCTCCTCCTCCTCCTCCTCCTCCTCCTCCTCCTCCTCCTCCTCCTCCTCCTCCTCCTCCTCCTCCTCCTCCTCCTCCTCCTCTTCTTCTTCTTCTTTCTGGATGAAGGGATGGATTGATAGGGAGGAAACAGAATAGTTGCCTCTACACTTGTAAGGACCTGAAGATTTTTTCACTGTTTGGACTTTCTTTGTATTTATTTGTATTCCATCTCGTCTTATCTCTTCTCCATCTCTTCCTTCCATTCCTCCCTTTCCTCTTCCTGATCCTCTCTTTTTTTCTCCTTTCTGCTTCTTGCCTTTCTTTTTTCCTTTTTTTTTATCTTTATTTCTGCTTCTCTCTTTCTCTCACTTATTCGCCATCGCCTTTTTCATCCACTAGCTATCATCCCAATCCCTATTTTCTTTTCGTATTCTCTCTCGCTCTCTCTCTCTCTCTCTCTCTCTCTCTCTCTCTCTCTCTCTCTCTCTCTCAAGCACTCCACTATTGCAAAAGGCTTTATTTAAATTTACACGTGTTTTTTAAGGTGTTTTTACAGTTTTAGAGGCAGATTGACAAGATTTCTACATTATTCACTGGAAAATCACTCCTGAAAAATCCGCTAATAATTTCTGTAGCCTTGGGAAACAATAATGGTGAGAGAGCAAAGTGTTTCTGAATACTGACCTCTCTCTCTCTCTCTCTCTCTCTCTCTCTCTCTCTCTCTCTCTCTCTCTCTCTCTCTCTCTTCACATTTTAGCCTTCCTTTGACAGTCCTTCCTCATCTTCCTCTTCCTCACTAATTATTTTTCCTCTTTTTTCTTTATTTTTCTCCCCGTTTTCTGTTGCTTGTTCTCCTACATGGCAGTTTATTAATCTTTTATTCATATTATATAACTATGTTTTTTTTTTATTAGTTTTTTTTTTTTGTTACCAATATTCGTTTTTTAGTTTTTCATTTTTTTCAATCCTGATTTTTTTTTTTCATCTTCCAAGTATCATTCATATTTTACAGTATCCCTTTTCTCTCCTCTTTAAACTCTCTTTCCTTCTTTAATATGACGAGTACTGTACAAAAAGAAAGGGAAAAAAAAAACCCTCTGATTTTAGCGCATTCAACCATTGCAATCCACGAATCTTTACACTATTTCCTTCATATTCAATACCATCTCCATCATCACAACCATTTTGTTTCTCTTCCTATAGCATTAACCGAATTTCCTTCATTCCATTCACCCTATGCATTCCCCACTTGATTCATCTTCCTCAGTCTTCCCGCTGTTGAATCCCCCAACTTCCCAAACTTTCTATACCCTCCCCAGTATCTCCAATCTCCTCAGCCTCCACGTCGCATTCTCTAGTCTCCCCCAGAATCATCATCTCCCCCTTCCTCCTGCCACTCCTCCCCGCGCTGCCCACCACACCATCAGGCGCTGCTAATGCGTTCTGATCCCATTATGAGTCCGAAGAGCGTCAAGCGGGTGTGAATTAGTTTAGTGGTCCCTTGAGGAGGACGAGCGGGGCCAGGTGAGGTAGGTGAGCTGGTCGCGGCGCTCTTAGATGGTCTGCAGATGTTAAAGTTTGGTTTATGTGTATGTTTAACCCGTTCAGTACCATGTCACGTTTTCATATTCTTTCTGCTTACTACTTGGTGATTTTTATACACCTCTAAAAATTCATGTGTGGGATGAAAATAGTGAAGACTGTGTCCATTAATCTTCTGACCTCCATAGACCCTTCATAATGTTAAAGTTTGGTTTATGTGTATGTTTAACCCGTTCAGTACCATGTCACGTTTTCATATTCTTTCTACTCTACTTGGTGATACACCTCTACCCAGACTGTGTCCATTAATCTTCTGACCTCCATAGACCCTTCATAATGTCAGTAAAATCGTCTAATCATACCCAAAACTCAGAATATAAATGCGTCCCAGTACTGAAGGGGTTAAAAGGTTTTATTATGTTCAGTATGCATTGTAGGTGGTTGATTCTTAGATATGAGAGGTATGAAGTGTAAAGGTTGGGAGTCTTTTGTCTTAGAGTGAAGTTGTAAAGAGGCTCATGATTATTAATGGTGGTAAGAGTGATTTATGCTATGTATATAGAGTGGTGAATTCCGTATTTCAATCTGTGTATCTTTGTAGCTTTTAAGGTGATGCAGGAAAAAATAAAAAAAAAATAAAAACTCGTCTATGAATTAATTACTTTATCTCTTTAGTAATTAATGGCTTTCTATTGTACTTTCTTCTCTTCCGCGCATAGAGAGAGAGAGAGAGAGAGAGAGAGAGAGAGAGAGAGAGAGAGAGAGAGAGAGAGAGAGAGAGAGTTTGTGTTAGACAGACAGACAGACTGCCGGACAAACAGACAGACAGACAGACTGAGTATATCGAGGCGGCAGAGATACAAGTAAGTGGAGGGAGGTCACGTGCTCCCAGGAGGTCAATGACACCCTCGTGATGACCTGCCCACCCCTCACCCTCCCCTGGGACGCGGCTCACCTTCTCCTGACCTCTCCCTCCTCGTCCCGCATCTTATCTCCTCTCCAGCTGCTCTCCTCGTCCTCGTCCTCGCCCTCCTCTTCATCTTCCTCCTTCTGCCTCTTCCTCCTCGTCCTCGTCCTCGTCCTCGCCCTCCTCATCTTCCGTCTCCTCCTCTTCCTCCTTCTACCTCTTCCTCCTCGTCCTCGTCCTCGTCCTCGCCCTCCTCCACATCTTCCGTCTCCTCCTCTTCCTCCTTCTGCCTCTTCCTCCTCTTCCTCGTTCTCGTCCTCGCTCTCCTCCTCATCTCATCTTCTTTTTCCTTCTCTTGCTCCTCCTACCTCTTCCTCCTCGTCCTCGTCCTCTTCCTCTTCCTCATCTTCCGCCTCCTCCTCATCCAACTCCAACCTCTTTCTCATCGCCCTCCTCATCTTCCTCCTCCTTCTCTTTCTCCTCTTACTTCATCCTCCTCGTCCTCGTCCTCCTCTTCCTCCTCCTATCTCTCCCTCCTCCTCCTCCTACGATAGATTTTTTTTCCTTCTTATTTTCTTTCTTTTTTCATTCTCCTATTTTATTTTCTCCCTAAGTATTCCATTCCTCGTTGACTTTCTTATGTAGTTGTTTTGTTTCATTTTCCTATTTCTCAATTTTTTTTATCTATTTTTCTTATTTTTCTTATATTCCTCCTTCTGACTTTTTTTTCTTTCTTCTTTCTTTCATTCTTTTCTTTATCTCTCTGTTTATTCATCTTTGTCTGTGTGTGTGTGTGTGTGTGTGTGTGTGTGTGTGTGTGTGTGTGTGTGTGTGTGTGTGTGTGTGTGTGTGTGTGTGTGTGTTGTGTGGTAGTGTTTTATGGTAGTGTTATATGGTAGCCACAAATACATATACGTACACACACACACACACACACACACACACACACACACACACACACACACACACACACACACACACACACACAGAGAGAGAGAGAGAGAGAGAGAGTTCTAAATACCCTTTTCGGATGTTTATGTTTTAAAATCTTTCTCTCCCCCTTCTCTCTCTCTCTCTCTCTCTCTCTCTCTCTCTCTATATATATATATATATATATATATATATATATATATATATATATATATATATATATATATATATATATATATATATATATCCTTTCCCTTTACTTCATTTTCTCTTCCTTTTCTCTTTCCTCTCTTCTTTCTCCATTTCTTTATATTTTCTTCTTCTCTCCTTGTTCCCTTTTCCTTTCTCACTTCATGTTATTTCTACCCTCTCCCTCTCTTCCTCTTCTCTTATGTCTGGCTTACATTACTTTTTCGTATTTTCTTTCTTTTTTTTCTTATTTTGCTCTTCCGACAACAATTTCAGTTCCTTTTAACATTTTGAAGCGGCGCCATATGACCACGATGATGCGTCGCCTGCTTTATAAATGGCTATTGCTATTTATTTCTTCTTACCCTAGATCTGTTTTTTTTTTTTTTTTTTTTTTATTAGGTTTCCCTCCCTATTTTTTCTCTCTCTCTCTCTCTCTCTCTCTTCTTCTCTTCTTCTTCTTCTTCTTCTTCTTCTCTTCTCTTCTTCTTCTTCTTCTTCTTCTTCTTCTTCTTCTTCTTCTTCTTCTTCTTCTTCTTCTTCTTCTTCTTCTTCTTCTTCTTCTTCTTCTTCTTCTTCTTCTTCTTCTTCTTCTTCTTCTTCTTCTTCTTCTTCTTCTTCTTCTTCTTCTTCTTCTTCTTCTTCTTCTTCTTCTTCTTCTTCTTCTTCTTCTTCTTCTTCTTCTTCTTCTTCTTCTTCTTCTTCTTCTTCTTCTTCTTCTTCTTCTTCTTCTTCTTCTTCTTCTTCTTCTTTCTTCTTCTTCTTCTTCTTCTTCTTCTTCTTCTTCTTCTTCTCTTCTTCTTCTTCTTCTTCTTCTTCTTCTTCTTCTTCTTCTTCTCTTCTTCTTCTTCTTCTTCTTCTTCTTCTTCTTCTTCTTCTTCTTCTTCTTCTTCTTCTTCTTCTTCTTCTTCTTCTTCTTCTTCTTCTTCTTCTTCTTCTTCTTCTTCTTCTTCTTCTTCTTCTTCTTCTTCTTCTTCTTCTTCTTCTTCTTCTTCTTCTTCTTCTTCTTCTTCTTCTTCTTCTTCTTCTTCTTCTTCTTCTTCTTCTTCTTCTTCTTCTTCTTCTTCTTCTTCTTCTTCTTCTTCTTCTTCTTCTTCTTCTTCTTCTTCTTCTCCTCCTCCTCCTCCTCCTCCTCCTCCTCCTCCTCCTCCTCCTCCTCCTCCTCCTCCTCCTCCACGCCATCCGTGAACCAATGATGGCCTCTGATGGCAGGCTGGTGGCAGGTGGCGGCGGCACTCACCCGTAGGAAGGCACCAGGTAAAAGCACCATTACTCAAACATCACCAGAGACGCCGCCGCCTGAATCCCCCACCCACCCACCCAACACCCCTCGTAAGGAAAAAAATATATAGAAACCCCTTCAGTACTATGACGTGTTATCATAATTATTCTTTTTACTATTTGTTGATTTTCTACAGCTTCAGAAAGTTATATGGGGATTGAAATAGTGAAGTCTGTGGCCATTAGTCCTCTGACCTCTACAGACCCTTCCCAGTGTCAATGAAATGGTCTAGTGGTACGCAAAACGAGTGGTAAAAAGGAGTCTCAGTACTGAAAGGGTTAACAGTTCCGATCTCGAGAAAGTATTAGAGGGTATCACTATTCTGGAATTTTGTGTTGTTTTTTCTTTGTGTCTTCATTTTTTGTCATGTTTTACAGTCATGTTGGGAGTCTGTGTGTTTGTGTGTGTGTGTGTGTGTGTGTGTGTGTGTCATTGTGGTTGTGGTGTTCCGTAAGGTTTTCTATGTGTTGCCTCTGTTCTCCTCAGGTTGTGTTGTGGTGTGGTGCTGTGATGGAAGCTTTCGTTGTTATTTTTATTTATTCACTTATTTTAGGGATGTTGCTGTTGTTGTTGTTGTTGGTGATGTGAAGTATTTTCTTATTCTTTTAACTTTGTATAAATGCTCCTTCTTTTATGTAACTCTATGAACTACTTTTTTTCTGTTTTTCTTTTGTATCACTTTATCTATTCTCATGATTATTTTCTTTCTTTCTTTATTTATTTATTTTTGGAAATGGTTGTACTGTTTAATTTCTAGAGAACACGATGTGACCTTATTTTGATACACAGCAGCAACCACTAAAAGGGAGTAAAAATGAGAGAGAGAGAGAGAGAGAGAGAGAGAGAGAGAGAGAGAGAGAGAGAGAGAGAACTGCATTAAGTTTCTCGTTTTTATTGATCCCATACCACGATTTGTATTGTAGAACATGCGTAGAGTTTTTTTGGAATTACCGTTGGTCTGATTTGTTATTCTATACCCACCTTGTAACTTGCGACTCAAACTTTTATATATTACCAGCGATGAAGTTTTCTATGGACAAAAATCAAAAGATGTGTAAATAAAACAGCTATAGTAAAGTACCAAACTGAGGGCTGTGACAAGGAGCGCGTTGAATATATACAGACATTTTATGAGGAGATACAAAACAATCGGTTTAAATACGTAGATAAGACAAAAAGTACGCAAAAGCCGACCAGCTGCCAAAGAGAATTGTGATACTGTGCTTGAGGAATGCATGGAAGAGTGACAGACAACAATACTTAAACAGAACCTGCATCACGTTGGTCTCCCTGCCCTTTGCATCTTCATTGTATTCCCATGTCCTCTCTGATATTTTGTCTGTACTCCAGAGTTTGTCAGGGAACTGGCTACCAGATAAATCCTCCTACTGACCCATCTCTGTCTCTCTGAACACTATACGTTCTACTTCTTTATAGTTTTTTTCTTCTTAAGTTGCCTCGTCTCCTTTCCTTTCCTCTGTTTTCTGCACGTTTCACACTAAGGAAATCAAACATGAAATATTCTGATATTTTAAAGACCCAGGGTTATTTCTTTGCGTTGCTTCTCTAACCCTCAGTATTTAAAAGGGAAAAGGAATAAAGATTCTTTTGCAAAGTATTGCTATCACCAATCATCTTGTCCATATCTTACCTTCATGTCGTGCCACTCAAAGCTCTGAATCTGCTGTGGAGAGAAGACTCCTTACACTATTGCTACTCTCTTCGTATGAAGCAGGAAGGCTCACCGCTGAAAGTTGGGTTATATGACACACCAGAGTACAAATAGAAATTTTTATTAACAATAAATTACGTCACGAGGAACAACAGACCGGCTTAGAATCACAGATAGAGCAAGGCACCCTTCCCTCACACATACACACATACATCTTGGGGCTCAGGTGCGGGGGGATGGCCCAAGCGGCTCATTGTCGTATGGCTTGAAGAGTCTGGGAGGCGGTCTGGTGTTTGATGAAGACTCCGAACTCGGGGAGGATGTCTCTTGTCTTTTTGGGCTGCTGCTGGCGGCGGGCTGGATGACGGAGGGCGCTGAGGGAGGGGAGAGCCTGGCCGGGGCGTGGAATGCGTCACAGGAGATCGGTGAGGGTCGAGAAGTCAGTCCTGGAGGGTACATGAGGCCACACATACAGGGATCCTTGGGCGAGGTGTGAGTGGGACAGGCAGGCATGTGACTGTACACTGGACGAGGAACACTTGGGGTGGGCAGCGTGGGTGACAGCGGAAGGGGCGGAGAGTCCTGCGGCAGGGAGTAGACTGGCGAGAGGATCCCTGTGTGCGGGCGTGGGTAGGGAGAGAAGCGAGTGGTAGTGGGCGGCTGAGGAAGTGTATAGGGCAGGCTGGCCGAGGCGTAGGGAAGAGGCTGTGCAGGACCCGTGGGCCATGGTGCAGCAGGAAGCGGGGAGGATGGCAGGTAGGGCGGGTAGGCTCCTGAAGCAGCTGCAGCGTGAAGCAAGTAGGCAGTGATGGCGGGGTCTGCGTAGGGCCACGTGATGGCCATCCTCTGACGCTTGTCCTTCATGCGCCTGTTTTGGAACCACACCTGCGGGAGGGAAGGAAAGTATCTTAGTAAAGCAAATAACGTAAACAAGACAGAGAAGCAGTTATCACATTAAAAAAAAAAAAAAAAACTTCGTCACTGTTTCCTGGAGATGCTCACCTTGATCGTGGACTCGCTCAGGTCCAGCTCCTTGGCCAACTCGCACCGTCTTGGGCGACTCACGTAATTTTCTCTCAAAAACTCCTTCTCCAGGCGAGCTACTTGTTCCCTGGTGAAGGCTGTTCTGTAGCGGCGAGCCTCGGACTGGGGCTGAGCAGCGGGTGGAGCACGCTGGGGGGGAGGGGAAGAGCTGCTGCTAGGAGCCTCCACTGTGCTCTGGCCAACTGTGAAAGGAACGATTTCTTTTTTAGTTAACTTTTCACAACTAAATTTAACTGATGGAAAATATTGGATATGTATACGTTTTGCCGAGCTATTGGTGCCGCCAACCGTCACGGAATAAAGGACCAATCGAGACTTGTCATCAGCTTACCTTTCTCATCATCCTTTTCCAAGAAGTCCTTAGGGTTCTGAGGAGACGGGGGCGCTTGATCGTCCGAGGATGGACTGATGGGTGGGCTGACGGGCACGTGCTGGCCCATCAGGAAAGACAGACGCTCCTCCAAGCCTCCCATCATAACAGCAAAGGAACACTTGTTCACACAACACAAAGTAAAGAAAGTCTGGTGGCCTCGGTGGAGGGCAATATCGGGCAGACTGAGGACAGAACGCAGTGCACCGACCCTTTATGCGGTGCCCGCCTGGACCACTCCGCTGCCTTGATTGGCCGGGAGGGTCCTGTGGGCGCGGCTTAGGAGGAGTGACCTTCCAGTAGCCAGTCAGGTGCGTCCACGGCCAGGGACCCACGGAAACACTGAAGAATGTGGAGGATCAAAGGTAGAATTTACATTTCTTGGAGGCATTATTACTCTTATTCATTTAGTTTAGTTTACTACGTCACTCTCTTGAACGGAATTTGTCATGCTTTCATTTTTCGTTTTCTTCGTCAAATGGAGACTGAGTGCAAGCAAGTCATCCCGAACTGCTCATGCACGGCCCTTATGTCTCGAGGATGCGATGGCTAAGCCACGTGGAGCCTCCTTTTGTGTGTGGGGAGATGGGTGCGGGTGGATGTGTGGATGTAGATGTAGGGGAGGTGGTTGGGCGAATTAGTGATGTGTGACTTTTTCCATCCAAATGTACGTAAATCTTATTTCTTTATAATCAAACGAACGCGCACACACACACACACACACACACACACACACACACACACACACACACACACACACACACACACACACACACACACACACACACACACACACACACACACACACACACACACACACACAGTTACTTAGTCAAATGACACGAGAACTTAATATGCATAAACATACTATCCAGGTAAGTTTACAAAAAATTTTGTTCAATAAATGAAAATTAAGTAAGCATGTTTTATATGAAGACTGCCACGTATTGGTCTATCGGTTGTTTGTAGGTTTCCATAGTATTTCCTAACTTTCCTAATAGTCTTGTTACACACACACACACACACACACACACACACACACACACACACACACACACACACACACACACAGAGAGAGAGAGAGAGAGAGAGAGAGAGAGAGTATAGGGCGGACAGTAAATGAGGAGGAAGACAGGAAAGGAGAGTAAGGAGGCAAAGGAGAGGCGCATCACATCATGGGGGAGGAGCCGAGGAGGTGACACATGGCAGTTCCCACGACGGTCAAAGAGACACCGAAGTTTGATCAGTCGGGCCGCATGTCTCTGAGGGAGCGGGGCGGGGCGGGGCTGGCCATAAGGCTGAGCAGAGTAGGCGAATCTCCTTTGAGGGATTAGCACAGTTGTTGTAAATAGCTTCACGAGGTCCTTAAGAGCGTTCATGAGCAGCTGGGGAATATTACTGGGACTGGCTGGCCGGAAGACTCTGGGTAGGGAGGAGGAAGGGAGAAAGATGCATTGTCTTCTTCCCTCATCTACTTCTGAAGGGGAAACAACGGAAAGGAAAAAGACTGTTCACGCCCATCGTTAGTATCACGCCCATGTCTAAGAACTTGAGAGGCGTACTAAGGAAAACCGTACAAAAAACACGATCTTGAATGGTCTCTGTGTGTGTGTGTGTGTGTGTGTGTGTGTGTGTGTGTGTGTGTGTGTGTGTGTCTTGAGAGGGTGCCAGATGGGTATAGACAAGGCTGGAGTGGTGGGCCGTAGGGATGTCAAGGGATGAAAGAGTCACTGAGAGGAGTTACCGAGTGAGCAGAGCGTTGTGCATAGAGATGGAAGAGTGGAAGGGGTGAGTGGCGGTGCGGGACAGGTGAGGGAGCTGAAGAGACAGGTATAATGGCCTTTGATTGCTCTTCACTTCCTTAATCACCCAGTAAGCACCCGCCAACGACCTCACACCACCGTGCCAACACCGCGGTGAGGCCCTACACCTCTTGAGACTCCGAGCTGGTGGTGGTGTAGGTGGAGGAGGCTGCGGTGGAGGTGGAGAAGCTTGTGGTGGGGAAGAAATGGTGATGGTGGTGGTATAGAACGGGTTAAGGGAAATTTTTGGTGATGGAGAAATGTTTGTCGTAGGGATGGATTAGGTGATGGTGGAAGACAGTGTGTGTAGTGGAGAGGGAAGCAGTGTGGTGGGAAGGAAACAGCTGTGATGGGGGGGAGTGAAGAGTTATTGTGGTGAAGAAGTGATATGTAGTTTGGGAGAGCAAATACTTGTAGTGCAGTCGAAGAGAAGTAAAGTAAAGAGAAAGTAAGGTTTTGTTGTGAAGATAATTTAGATGGTAACAAAAAAGAAAATAAAAAAAAAAAGCTGAGGTTGGAGAGAAGAGACCATATGGTGGAAAGAAGTGAGTCGTTTGGTAAGAAGAGACAGTTGTGATGGGGGAACGATTGTTGAGTGTGCAGAACATTGTATAGGTGAGTAAGCAGTTTGAAATAAGGGAAGATATACTGTAGGCATAGATGTTTGTTTTCATAAGTTGTTCGTAAATTTGATGGTCCATGATATGAATTCACAATATATATAGATGTGGAAAACGAGGCGACAGTTTGATTCTCTCTCTCTCTCTCTCTCTCTCTCTCTCTCTCTCTCTCTCTCTCTCTCTCTCTCTCTCTCTCTCTTGGGAACGTAAAAGCATCGACTGAGCTATTATCAGCCCAGCGATACCGTGATATTTTAATCTTCGTAAAGTCATCTCCGTCAAAGTCATCTGATTTTACATATTTATCAATTCGATTATTTCTTATCGAATCTCACTAAACGTTCAGAATATCATGCAGGCATCTATTTAAAGATTACAATATATATAAAGCGAGGGAAGGTTAGATGTACTCAGCTTCAGTCTATAGTCTAGTCATTCTAGTGTAAGGTGAGGCAAAATAAGAAAAGTGGTTGTATTTTATTTCAATCCATAATGTAGTGCAAGGTAAGGTGGAATAAGGTCAGTGGAATAGCTCATAAGGTCAGTGCATGTACCCCGCTGCTGTTCCTGATCAAGGTCACTGGTGCGATAGCCCCTGATGAGTTATCGACGGGGTGTAGGGTCACAGTCATGTCGCAGTGGTCAGGTCACACGAAGCGAGGGAGTGTGACCTTGCCGGCGTCCAGGTCACACGACTGGAAGCAGCGGGGTCACCTTTCATTGACCTCCACGATTTAGCAACGATTTGAGCGGACAATTAAAGCTATTTGACCGTATTTAACGATTAACTCCTTTCCTTTTATACGCATTGTTTTACCTCGCGAAATATTGTCAGTGGTTGTTAGTCCTTTGGGAGGCGCCAAGACGCACCCTTTCCTCTCCCGCAGCCCGGTCTGAAAGGTGGCACACTGAACCCTACCCTAACCCTTCCGAAGAGAGGTAGCCGAGCGCATACAACATAAGGAAACACAAAGGAGGAGCACCCTGCAGGAGTACTTACACTTGTGAGGCTGTTTGATATGTTACGCTATCCAGTGAAAATAAGGGAAAAAGACGAATAGCAGATGCAAAGTCTCCGATGTTTTTTATTTGGTTCTATCATTTGCCTACGCCACATTACATACGTGTTATTTATATTGACTGTCAGTGTCTTTGGGTTTAAGTTACGCGTCTTTGTCATATCCTTTTCAGTTTTATTTTTACTTCGGGATAACTTTATATTGCACTTTTCATCTATATTTGGCTGCGTTGTTAAGAAATGGAAAAGAAAAAGAAAAGCTGAGAAGAGAGAGAGAGAGAGAGAGAGAGAGAGAGAGGGGAGGAAAAGAGAAAGTGAATAAAAAAAAGTAAATATGTCTTCTCCTCCTCCTTCTCCTCCTCCTCCTCCTCCTCCTCCTCCTCCTCCTCCTCCTCCTCCTCCTCCTCCTGGCTTATATCATCTCACCATTTCCATGTTTTTATTGCTTGTTTATATACATTATTATTTATTTTACAATCGCTTTCCATGCCTCTCTCTTCCCCTCTTTCGTTCCTTCCTTCCCCTTATCGTCCATCAACTACCCTCCTCCTCCTCCTTCTCCTCCTCCTCCTCCTCCCTTGTGTTGTGACAGGCTGGGATTATCAGAGACTTAAGTGCGGATTGGCGGCCATGACTCGATGGAGATTCGGGAAGACAAGATTAGCAAGGGATTGGGAGGGTTCTTAGCGCCTAGTGATGTTCTGTGTGTGTGTGTGTGTGTGTGTGTGTGTGTGTGTGTGTGTGTGTGTGTAGGAGAGATTACGTGCTCCTGTTTATTTCTATTTCTTTTTTTCTTTTGTTTTCTTTCTTTCGTTCTTTCTTTCATGTGCATGGTCCAGGAAAGAGAGATTTTTTTTTTCATATATATTGGTAAAATATTCGATAATTATGAATAAAATGGTTTGTTATTTTGTTAAGTATAATGAACAAATGTTGAGTTATCCATATCACGTATTTTTCACTGGTTTTTACGTATTTATTGAGGTGGTCAGCTCACACACACACACACACACACACACACACACACACACACACACACACACACACACACACACACACACACACACACACACACACACACACACACACACATCGGCTAATACATCTTATAGGCTTCAATATAAGTTTTCAGCAACAAGCTATCATGTCTTCACTGCCTCTCACTCGAGCAAGGCGACGAGCAGCAAGGGGTGGTGCTGGGAGGGTGTGCTAGGCGTGCTGGCCGACCCTCATGGCAGCTGAACCTCCTTGGATGGGTCGTGGGGGAGGGAAGGAGGGTGAAAGCGAGGAAGCTGAGATGGGAAGTTATGAGAGAGAGAGAGAGAGAGAGAGAGAGAGAGAGAGAGAGAGAGATAGTTACACAAGCTTCATAACATATTGCTTGTTTTTTTTTTTTCTAAAGCACAAGAGAGATGGAACAAAGGCAAAAATTGATACCAAAAGTAACAATTCCACTAAGTATTTCCAGTATATATATGATATCAAGTGAGGCTCTATTGCGGCATGGAATTCTGGGTGATCTAGTCCGCCATCTTGTCATTATTACCGTTTCCAGCCTCCATGATTCAGTGCATGATAAAGGCTTCCGTCAGTGTTCTCCGCTCATCTCCATCAATAGTCCGCCTCCCTTCTATATAAGTCACACCACAAAAACTATTTATCTCATTACCATTCAAATATTATATCTTAACTTCATATTCCGGTTTATTTTATTTTCGGGGCTCATCTGTTCATTGGAATGCTACATGATAAATATATTTTTCCTCCTCTTCTTATCTCTTGGGAATAAACTCTCTTTTTTTAGAAACAAATGGAATTGTATACTAACGTGTGTAGAGATAAAGGAAAAGGAAAACGTAAACATGCATTGTGGAATTGTAGATGATGGACAAAATTAATACTCTCTCTCTCTCTCTCTCTCTCTCTCTCTCTCTCTCTCTCTCTCTCTCTCTCTCTCTCTCTCAAGTGGATACCGTGATTGGAGCAGTTAGTGTAAATGGTTTACAGCTGACTCAACCCTGACTGCCTCCCTGACTACAGCGGTGAGGCTAAATGGTCCGTAATCAGAGTAATTAACTGGCCAAAGAGAGAGAGAGAGAGAGAGATAATTGATGAAGGAAGGGCGTTTAGGGGCTTCTCATCTGTCCTGTCCAGCTCTGGCCAGTATTAAGTCCATTCAAATATTCATTCTGTAAATATGTGTTTATCCCTGTGTTTAACAAGTGAAAAATGAACAGTTGACAGGCATGGTACTCACAGTTGGCGACAGACAGTATGTGGTGAACTTGGTTAAACTCGCTTAATAAAAGAATATAGTAATAGTGTCGTGTTTTTTAATAATCTGCATGAAACCCTAAATCAATTTAAAGTTGTATATGATAATTGCTTAATATATATCAATGCTTACACAATATGAGATTAAGTTTCATGGAAGCTTTATTCTTCAGTTTCATAAGATTAACATTGATAGATCAGCATAATCTTGTTTTATCCTGTAATAGATCCTCTTCAACAGAGTATTGCCTCTTTTACTGAACAACTATAGAATGTGTACTTCATAATACAGTAGCTGTATAAGAGTCAGACGTTATGCCAAGGCACATTATTCGTAACAGAATAGTGCGCATATGATGTAGCTGATCACCGAATCTTGATTTTTTGCATTGATTTTTTGCTGGCTCAGGGTCACGTTGCCAGGGTAAGATTCTTGTAAACGGAAATTTAAGCTGAGGTCGTGTTGATCGAAGATGCTGCCTATAATCAAGTGTGCTGACTGCGTGTCAACTGTGTGGAAAAACTTTGAGAAAAATGGAAATTATTGCATTAGGTGCCGCAACAGCTTAGGTTATATGGCACCGCTAAGGTTACCGGAAGAACGCTGTATCTCCCACAGGGTAACTAGAGTCTGGGAGAAACACTCCAACATATAAGAAGTTAAGGATTGGGTAAGATTCCCATTAGTAATTAAGAACCGATGAGAAGAAAGATTTGAAGGTGGAGGGCCATCATACCATATCCTCTAAGCATTTCATGGCATGGGATAATACACACATAGATTATTCATTTTTTTTTTCTTAAATGATTGGGACTGTGGTCCATGTTGCAGAAAGTTCAGCTTTTGATGATGCTTATTACTTTGTTGCAAATAAAGATCCGACGAAGCTGCGATCACGTGTTGGTGTGGTGTGAAGAACCCAATCGATCACGTGCTGGTGTTTGTTTTGACGCTGTTTGTATTGACCTGAATTACTTTTTTTCTACATTTGAAGGTTGAAATAGGATTTAGAGAACAAAAAGGATATCATTACTCTACGACTTGAGCATTTATTAAGATTATTAGTAATAATGCTCACATTACCACGCATTGAATATACATTATACCATGCACTTTATACCCGAGTAGTCAGACTTCATATCCTTCCTTGTGGAAAGGATACTCTATACACAGCTCGTGTTTACTGAATAAGTAAAAAAGAAGTGTATTTGAAGACTAAGGAAAGCAGAGGAAGGTACAAAACTAAAAGATGTATTTGATAATGCAAAGTTGGACAATGAGGGTGAGAAGTTGCCAGTGTTATCACAATTCATGACTATAATTCATATAATGGTTACTTACTACATTCCTCTCCACGGAGACTGAGACATCCTTAGGTCTTTCGCTCATAAATGGAATAATAAGATCTTAAGAGGACAAAGTAGAGTTTGCCATATGAAAAAAATTGACCAGATCATTATACGAACAGCGTTGCACGAGAATGCGTCTCCCGCAGCAATTAATATGGCTGAATATTCGATCAGTATGTAGAATGAAAAAAAATATATAAGAAACGCATTTTATTTTTGTTATAAATGAAAAGAAGAACGAATTCAAAGTAGGTTTATATTCTTAAGTGCCTAACTAACGTATTTTGATGATTATTACGTAAGTGTGAAGGGAAGATAACATCAATACTACTGTGTGCACTATAATCTTTAACATCTCTCCAGCACTGCTATCAAAACTATTGCATCCCAGCGTAGATTTACACCAGTACTAAATCATGCTTCTATGCTTTTGGAAAGTAGCTCATCTCTTTCTCCTCCCGTCCAAAAAAAAAAAAAAAATTGAAGTTTGCAGTGACCAGGACCAACTCTCAGTCAGACAGGAGGGCTGCAAACATAATGTACGTACATACAACACACCACAAACCTCACTCCCTTAACTTGTAGGATATAATATGTATAGTAAAGCTTCCTTTCATGGTGGGTTCCTGAATCTCTAAGTGTTTCCAAAAATCAGATTCTATGTAGCTCTGAGGCCCACAGTCCTAATGTTAAATATAACAACCTATGAGAGGAGGCAAGTTGGTGAAATTCTTCGGTATCTCGGTCTTGTTTGTGTTTTTGTTTATGCGCCATCTTCTGTGTTTTGCTTCTGAATTATACATTGTGAAGTGGCGGCGGCTTTGGTACTACAGGACATTTGTATGACGCTTGCCTGCAGGGAGACGTAAATGGGTTTGTGTACTGACAGGGCAGTGTGTGTGTGTGTGTGTGTGTGTGTGTGTGTGTGTGTGTGTGTGTGTGTGTGTGTGTGTGTGTGTGTGTGTGTGTAACAAGTCAATTATCATGGCTCTGAGCTCTCCTCGTGGGAATGAGCAAGAGTAAGGGTGAAGATATGTATCATGAGAGGGGGCGTTTAGGAGCCTCTTCCCACCTCTCTCTCTCTCTCTCTCTCTCTC
>NC_059294.1:20104974-20109974 GCF_017591435.1 Portunus trituberculatus
ATCACCTTCCAACTTTCTCCCCATCACAGAACAGTAACCCCACCGCTCTTCCCCCTTTTATCCTTCAATTCTTGGGCATAACTAACCTACCGCGCAATGTGACATCTTCCGCGTCATTCGGCTTTCGTTCCACTCCCCACTAACACAATCCTCCGGGCCCCCTCTGAGTCCACCGCCGTCCTCCCCTGACAGCCCATCGCCCTGTTGTACCGCCGCGGGCAGTGATCTGTAATTATTCCGCTAAACGCGCCCGACCTGGCTACTTATAACCCACTCGGCCGCTCACCTGCTGATTTATCGCCAGATAGAGCGGGTCTGTTTTCTCGAGGCTCGGCGGCCCAGAGTTCTGTTGGTAAACAAGAAAGCAATAAAGGCCTTAATGAATCCATCAGCTCAGATCTGTATCCGAGGGTGGCCGCCGACCTCCCCGCCACGCCAGGCAGGTTTTGTGAATGTGCAGACTTTTTGTGTGACGTTTGTATAAGAGTGTGAGGTTGTATAATGTTAATGGCGTTGTATGTGTGTGTGTGTGTGTGTGTGTGTGTGTGTGTGTGTGTGTGTGTGTGTGTGTGTGTGTGTGTGTGTGTGTGTGTGTGTGTGTGTGTGTGTGTGTGTGTGTGTGTGTGTGTGTGTGTGTGTGTGTGTGTGTGTATTTACCTAGTTGTATTTACCTAGTTGTAGTTTTACAGGGCCTGGGCTTTATGCTCGTGTGGCCCCGTCTCCATATCTACACTTATCCAATCTTTCTTTAAAAGTATGCACACTCGTTGCACACTCCTGTGTGTGTGTGTGTGTGTGTGTGTGTGTGTGTGTGTGTGTGTGTCTGTGTGTGTGTGTGTGTGTGTGTGTGTGTGTGTGTGTGTGTGTGTGTGTGTGTGTGGGATTAGATTTGTGAGTATACAGTGATGACAGATATTGGTCGTTGTAGTTACTTATAGCGGTGGTGGTGGTGGTGGTAGTGGTGGTGGTGTTGATGGTGCATGGTGAATGAAGTCGCGTTGGCGCTGTTGATAGTGTTAGTACTGACACTGATGATGTTAGTGTCCATGATAGTCACGACCATTGTTAAGACTGTTTGGTGCTCGTGTAACAACAACATAATATGAAGCAGTAGTGCAAAACAACAAGGTTTTGTTGGATACATTACATATGCATCTCTATACAATTTCCATCCAGCAAGTCTATTTCTCTACACTGTAAAAAATGAAGGGTACAATGTAGGTAGATTTGATACGAGAGTATATAACGTCACAGATGTACCAACATTATCGCCTTTCTGCTCCCATACGGGCACAATCTCAACAAATCTACCCATATGGACGTCAAAAGGGTACATTTGTCAAAATATGTTAAATTAGTATAATTTTGATGTACGTACAAGCAAATAAAAATCTGTTCTTTCTGAAACGTTAAGTATATAGTCCCTTAACTTGCATGACTTTCTCGCCATTCCCTCACTTCACACTTTCTTAAGCTCACTCTATATCTCCTTCCTTCTCTTCCACACCATCTTCGTAGCTTATTTTTTCCCCTCTGTCAGTCATCTTCCATTTCTCCTTTCTTCACATTTTCTTTCGTATAATTTTTCAATGCATATTTTCCTCGCCTGATCGTCTTTTTCTTTAATTTCTGGCAGTCATATTTTCCCATTAAATTCCGTTTCTTTAGTGACTTATCTTGCATGTCTCATTTATCAATTATCATCCCTTTGCCATCTTTCTTCCTTATTTTTCTCGGTTCGGCTATTTTTTTCCTATCTTCGAATCCTCCTTTATCCCATTTATATTCCATTTTTATCCTGCAATATTTTTCATTTATATATTTCCTTCTTTTACAAACTACTTTACATATATATTTTTTCATGATTCTTTTTTTTTATCTATTGCCCCTCGTTTTTTCCCTCTAGTCAGTTATTCTTTCCCTCACCATCTTTCGTCCCTTATCTCGTTGCTCCCCGGCGTGAGGGTGTCTGAGGTGGTCAGGTCAGCAGGGCAGCCTCAAGGTCCTGCCTGGGGGCGCCGTAAAGTGTTATCGTGGCCTCGTGTCGGCTAATGGAGGTCGCTACTGTGTGTGGGGGCGCGCAGGAGGGAGGTCGCCGGCCACCCTGTGTAGTCCCTGGTAAATGACAATACTTAAGCGAATGTTACCTCGCGCCTCCCTGACCTCCTGCTGTTGTTTCTGCTCCTCCTCCTCCTGCTCCTCCTTCATCTGCTACTGCTGCCCCCTTATTCTTTTATTTTTCTGTGTATATGAATGTCTTTTGAATGTTTATTTTGCTTACTTCATCGATTTTGTTTGAGTTTTGAAGGTTCAGGACGGTTTGTGTGTTCAATTTTTTCTTGGTTCCTCTGTCACGTCTTTCAATTTTTTTCACCTTTTTCACGTTTTTCTTGCCCTCAGTCAGATAAGTAAAATTTCTCTCTCTCTCTCTCTCTCTCTCTCTCTCTCTCTCTCTCTCTCTCTCTCTCTCTCTCTCTCTCTCTCTCTCTCTCTCTCTCTCTCTCTCTCTCTCTCTCTCTCTCTCTCTCTCTCTTTAAACTTTACATAAGGTTTTCACTACATTGATACACATGGTATTACATACATATATACATACATGGTAATAAATTAAAGTGTATATAAATACCATCACTGTAGTCTTTAACCTAATGGCTTAAAGTACCACTTTTCCTCGTGGCACTATTTCTCTCTCTCTCTCTCTCTCTCTCTCTCTCTCTCTCTCTCTCTCTCTCTCTCTCTCTCTCTCTCTCTCTCTCTCTCTCTCTCTCTCTCTCTCTCTCTCTCTCTCTCTCTCTCTCTCTCTCTCTCTCTCTCTCTCTCTCTGTGTGTGTGTGTGTGTGTGTGTGTGTGTGTGTGTGTGTGTGTGTGTGTGTGTGTTTTCAAAACCTTACTGCTATGTAAGAACAATTAAATAAGAAAATAAGAAAACGGATTGCTGATGGTACGGATATTATAAATAATCATAATAATGACTCTGTTTCCTTCTCATCCTCTTCTTCACTCTTTGCATTCTTCATTCTCTGCATTCATCTCCTTCTTCTCTTCATTCTCTGCATCCTTCTCTCTTCTTTACTGTGCATCGTGTTCTTCCTCCTCCTCTTCACTCTTTATTCTTCTCTTCCTCCTCTTCTTTTCAGTCGTATGCAAAACAGTGAAAAACACTTAAAAGAGATAAACTCTTTAATCACAAGAAAACGACTTCCTTAGAAGAAACCAACATGGCTTCCCTAACAAACGCTCTTGTGTGACGAACCTCGTAATCTTCTTCTATGATATTCTGAACCAGTATTACAAAAGTAATGCATATCTTGGTTCTCAAAAGGAATTCAACAAAGTTCTCTTCTAACGTTATGGATTAAACAGTGTACAATTGAATTAGAACGAGATAGGAAGCCTAACAAACAAATGATACGAAGAACGTCTTCAACAATTGAACTTATTCCCCATTAACTCAAGAAGACTAAGGTGTGACTTAATACAAGTATTTGAAATAATTAAAGGCATTGATAACGTGGACTCAGTAAGAATATCACGATACACTCTTCAAGTTGCACGCCCGGAAACGGGCAGCAAATTTTTTGGGGAAAGCATTTAAGTTTTCAAATTTTCCATCCCAGAGTTAATCTATTAAATGGGTTTCCTCGAGACGTGATAGATTGCAACACTGTGAAGAATTTTAAACGCAGTCTTGATGATTATTTTGCTTCAAATCCGCGGTAACATCGTCTTTTATTTTTTCTTCTTCTTTTTAAGATAAAAATATTTTCGTTTTTCTTATAAAAGTTCTTGCGGGTTTTTACTTCTCCAACCAAGTGAGGTATTTATTTCCAACCCGTTTCTTGTAATGCTTTTGAAGGAGGAAGTGCAGGGGAGGTCTGGTGGAGTCAAGCTTCTACTGTACTGTCCTTGTCTAATTCTTTCCCCTTGGTACGGCAAGGAAAGGCCACTTCGTCAAAACCGCAAGGAATGTTGTGGCCTGCGCATCTACACAATCCTTCGTAACTCTGCGACGCTCTCTGTCATCATCTTCTTCCTCTTTACTCTGCATCCTTCTCTTCTTCACTGTGTGGGTCCTTATTTTCCTCTTTCTGCTCCTCATTTTCAGTGTATCTCCTTCTCTTCTTCCTGTCCTTTACTCTCTCGCCTCATCTTCTTCACCCTCTCCATCCTTATCTTCTTCCTCATCTACACTCATTGCATCCTCCTCTTCCTCATTACTCTTTGTTTCCTTTTCTTCCTCTTCCTTGGGAAATACTTCACTCTGCATCCTTCTTTTCTTCCTCTTAATTTTCTGCATCCTTCTCTTTCGCCTATTCCTTCTCTTTCGCCTATTCATTTTCTGCATCCTTCTTTTCTTCATTCTCTGCATCCTTCTCTTTCTCCTTTTCTTGGGAGTTGTCTCAATCTCTGCATCCTTCGCTTCCTTCTCTTCATTTTTCTACATCCTTCTTTCTCCCATCTTCATCATTCACTTTCTTCTCTTCATTCTTTGCATCCTTCTCTTCATCCTCTTCTTTCTGTTCATCCTTCTCTCTCTCCTACTTTTAGGAGTTATCTTACTCTCTTCATCCTTTTCTTTCTCATCTTCATTCTCTCGATCCTTCTCTTTCTCTGTTTCATTTTCTATATCCTTCTCTTTCTCCTCTTCTTGGGAGTTATCTTACTCTGCATTCTTGTCTTCCTTCTCTTCATTCTCTGCATCCATCTCTTTCTCCTCTTCATTCTCTGCATCCATCTCTTTCTCATCTTCATTCTCTGTATCCATCTCTTCTTCCTCTTCATTCTCTGCATCCATATCTTTCTCCTTTTCATCCTCTACATCCTTCTTCTTTTCTTATTCTCTGCATCCTTCTCTCCTTCCTAATCTTTCTCTGCATCCTTCTCTTTCTTTTCTTCATTTTCTGCATCCTTCTCTTCGTCCTCTTCATTCTCTACATCATTCCCTTTCTCCTCTTTGGGAGATGTCTCATTTTCTGCATCCTTCTTTTCCTCCTCTTCAT
>NC_059294.1:20114974-20167474 GCF_017591435.1 Portunus trituberculatus
ACCCTTCACCCCACCCTCGCGTGGTAAGGGATAGCCGTGCCCCTCCCGCCCCTACACGCCCTGTCACTCTGCCCCGCCTGCAAACACCCACTCTCACTCTCTCCACGGTCCTGCCTCCCTATATATACTATACCTCTATTTCCAATGCGACGAATACTTTGTTCTTTTTTTTTCATTCTTGCTGCTTTTAGTTTTAAGCAGACGTCTCTCTCTCTCTCTCTCTCTCTCTCTCTCTCTCTCTCTCTCTCTCTCTCTCTCTCTCTCTCTCTCTCTCTCTCTCTCTCTCTCTCTCTCTCTCTCTCTCTCTCTCTCTCTCTCTCTTCTCATCTTTATTTTCGCCATTGTATATTTTTTTTTCACACACTTATACATAAACTGACTGTATGACTGATTGGTAAGCTGGTTGATAATTAGATATATAGACAGTTAGACAGACAGACGGACGAACACATAAACTGACAAAAAGAATGATAGAGAGGATAACACACACACACACACACACACACACACACACACACACACACACACACACACACACACACACACACACACACACACACACCATGCAGATAAGGAAATCCTCGTTATGAAACTGAAGAGAAATACAAATCCACGTATATACAATCCAACATGGTGAAGGAAAGTGGGAAGGAGGAAAATGGAAAGAGAGATGGCAAGAGATGACAGCAGAGAGCGAGTGAAAGCGTCAAGACAGCGGCGTGGTGGGGGTGTAAGGATGTAAGGATGGGGGGAGTATAGAGGGCGGGAAGAGAGATGGAGGAAGGAGGAAGACTGAAAGGAAGGAGCAGCAGGACGCATTTCCAAGTCGTCACAACAAGATCGTGAGGGTAAAAGGTTCTCGCGAGATAAGATCGACACCCAGGAAGTGGCACCATTCCCTTTCCTCCCTCCCTTTTCCCTCCTCATCTCTTTCCCCATCGTAACTTACTCCTTCCACCCTCATTTCCCTTTTCCTTTTTATGTCCCTTGCCACTCATCTTTCTGTCTCTGTGTGTCTCTCTTCCTTCATCCTTCCTTCACTTCATGCCTCGACGAGTGCCTCCACCAGTGTGCATGAAGCAGGTTCTGTCACTCTTCCTTGGAATATTCTGTGTTGTTGTTCGAGTTAGAGTAAGCTATAGTAAAGTTACGGCTTTGTCATTGCTCATTCAAAATTGGTATTGAGTAAATTGCATAGTATACCCATGTAATCTTTAATTGTCTTCATCAATACTTTTTTTGTCACCCACTCAGTTAGAGATGGGTCATATGAAATCTTGAAAGTTTAAATGATGGTGTTCCTTTGATTATGCCCAATGAGTACCTAGAAGGAAGGAAATGCCCTTATCAGCCAAACATTTTGAAGCCTAAGTCTCTCATCCCAAATCCTCACAAGTCAAACCCTCTTAGCCCAAACTTTCTCAACTCAAACCACATCTTACACCAAATCCTCATTGACAATACCCCAAACACTCTCAGATCTGTATTGATTTCATTGCTACTGTTACTTACCATATGTATTTTTTTTTTCAGATCAGCATGATCAGTAGACTGTATCGTATGGTGAGTACCAAAGCCTCTTAATTTCCTTTCCTGGGAAAATTCAATGTCATTTTTCTCAGCTGGGAAATGCACGCCTCACAATGTTTCCAATTCTATTCATACCAATGTGGTTCGATTTTCTTATATGAAAAGAAAAAAATAAATCGATACACAGGCAGACAAATATACGAGCAAATAAGCCGAGAAGGTTGGTTGGGCATTCTATAAGATAACATGAAAGTAGATACAATAGACTGCTTCGCTCGAAATTGCATAGATACTCGTAGATAATCTAATGCAGTGGTTCTCAACCTGTGGTACTCGTACCACTAGTGGTATACGCGAAGGCCTTCCAGGTGGTATGTGAGCACTTTCGGGATCATATGCAATTTTTAGGTAAATTAAATTCATTCGTTTCTCAGAAAAAAGATATTATTGCCTTACACAGGATTATCTGGCATCAATCAGCTGATGGAGAAGAAACGCATTGAATTGAGTGTGTTCCTTGTTTTTAGTTCATTTGTGTTTTACATGTCAGTAAATTGATATTTGCGGAAATTTATTTTTTCTGGAAGCAGGTGGTACGCGGGGACTGTACGTGACCTCCAAGTGGTACTCGTTCAGTTAGGAAAAGTTTGGGAACCATTAATCTAATGCATCAGTATCGTGACAAACAAAAACATTGACGCTTATAGGCATAATGAGAGATGGCATGATGTGCTGACCATTACCTGAATGAAAGGTAGAAAGCGATTTCAGCCAAAGAATATATCCTCTTGAAGTTGTAGCTCTCACATTTCTCTAGGATTCCTTCTCTTCTGTATCTTTCAGAGTCCATCACTCTTTTTCTCGCCGTCGTCACGCCTTCCTTACCTCCTCGTTTCTATCCTCCTCACCCCCCCAAGCGTGTATAAAAATACGTATAGTGGTGTGTGTGTGTGTGTGTGTGTGTGTGTGTGTGTGTGTGTGTGTGTGTGTGTGTGTGTGTGTGTGTTCGCCACTGAGGCCCTGCCGTCGAGATCCGCCCTGTGCCGGCAATATAAAGCTCAGACCAATCTCACGCTCAAGGCCGGCGACCATTTGATGAAATTACGGGGCTGGATTACCATCAAGATCGATTTGGCGCGAATGGCTTCCAGGGGATCAGTCGCCATCGCGGTGTAATTGGACCAAACTGGCGGAGCAATTGAAGCCTTGATAGCGCTGCCGCCAAGCCTCTTCCCTCTCCCGCCCCTTCCTTGTCCCCCCGACACAAGGCGCCCCTGGCTCAAATCTGCCTTAATGAAACCCTAATTGGTGAGGAGGTGTGTCTGCGGCCCGCCCCTCACATGCCCGCGCTGTTTACGTTCAGGTGACAAGTGACGCTGGCTATGATGTGTCACCTGCCTGCCGCCGCCCGCACCACGAGTGATGGCCGCCTCATACCCGCGATTAAAAAACTGCCATGCTCGATTTTTAGTGGCTTCCCGAGATTTATTGGATGCAAGAAACTTTAAGGGTAGGAAAAAATATCTCATTATATCACAATCAATTCTGATCAAAGTAATTCAGCGCAGCCATTAACCACGGCCGCCAATGGAAGACCAGGTTCCGTTGAGGGCGGGGCTCTGCGGGGCCAGAGCTTGGGGTTGGTTAGCAGAGGGTGGCGGGAGGCTCTGAACTCCGCCCCCTCTGACGTGGCCAATCAGCGGTCGGGTGTCAAGTGAAGCTGGCCTGGGGGAGCAGCGGGTCACCAGTGCTGTCTGTTGGTGACTGTCGAGACGGGAGTATTAGTGTCTCCAGATATTTTGAGCATCACAACCCATCCATCCTCGCCGCAGGCTACTGCCCCCCGCCTCAGCCACGCCTCTCACGCCACATCGCGAAAAGTTCACGTCTCTGACTACGATTCCAAGGAACTGAAGACAATGCAGCCCTTCCGTGGATCCCCTAGGATGGTGACAGGCCTGGGAGACGGCATGGCTCTCCTTGGAGGACATCCAGCACCAGTCAGTCCCCCCTGCAGCCCCCAAACTCCCAGCGTTACACCCCCGTCGCCCACACCCAGCACGCCTCCATCCCCCATGCCGGCATCGTCTGACAACAACACCGGTGTCAAGAAGGAACTGCAATCAGGTAAATTCTTGTAGATGCGCTGAGCTTGATGGAAGTGTTGACAGGATCGTTTTATTAGTATGAAATTGATATGGTGACAGAATTTATATTTTGTGTTGCCATCCACAGACAGCCAAGCAGCCCGTCTTTCCCCCGCACCACCAGCAGACACCCTCTCCAGCACAGAGTTGCCTCAGCAGTCCCTTTCAGCGGTTCAGATGAAGGACGGATCGTCATGTCCCTCAGCACAGTCCGTGACGGATCCCAGGCGCTATAGGACAGCCTTCACCAGGGAACAGATTGGGCGCTTAGAAAAAGAATTCCTGAAAGAGAATTACATCAGCCGACCGCGGCGATGTGAGCTAGCGAGGGAACTGAGCCTTCCCGAAGCCACTATTAAGGTAAGAGTATTTTACATTCTACGAATGATATTGAATTTTTGTTGGGACTTTGTAAAAGTATAGTAAATTCATTATTCCCCGTGCGATCAATGAGTGTGACTAACAAACACTGGGCGTGACTTCTTTTTTTTTTTTCCTTTCTTTTGCCCTTGGCTGGCCCTCTTCCCTACATTAAAAAAAAAAAAAATTGGTGTATCTCTTGAACTGAGAATTGCTCCTCAACACCGGATGTGACTCCCCAGTAATGGATATTGCTCTCTAACATTTAGTAACATTGGGAAGGCCTTCCTAGCATTTGTTTTGGCTCCCTTACACCGAATTTCCCGCAGGTGTGGTTCCAGAATCGCCGAATGAAGGACAAGCGGCAGCGCCTGGCACTTGCTTGGCCCTATGCTGATCCCGCCCTGGCCGCCTACCTGCTGCACGCCGCCGCCGCCACCGGAGCCTATCCGCCCTACTTGCCGCCGACGCTAGGGCACACCGCTCCCTGGGCCGCCGCGGCGGCCGCCCAATTGGCAACACCTGCTTTCAGTCCCCCAAGCCACCAGTCGTCTGTTGGCCGCTTCGCGCCCTATCCACGTCTTCACCCACCCATCCTCTCGCCGCCCTACACAAGGCCGTCAGAAATTCCAGTCCTTGGGCCTCCTCTCGCCATCAGCCACTTGTCATCTTGTCCCGTCCGCGACTCCGTCAAAGTTGGGGGTGACGGATGCTTCTGTGGCTTCCTTTATCCTGAGCTAACACACGCCCTGACGCCCTCACTGGTCGGGTCCACCGCATCTCCTTGTACTGCCAGCAACCCCGCCCCCGTCCAGCTCCGAAATGATGCCTCGGGTCACCACAGTCCTGTTGGGCGTCCGGCAGCACCTTCAGCCAGGGAAGCCCTCGGGTCATCATCTCAAAAGACCCCACGCGGTCTTTTCCAACCATATCGTGATGACCTCGTCTCTTGAGGTCACATGGAAGAACTTACTGTGATTACTCTGTTAAGATGATCAGTGGTGTGACTTCCTCCACGCTGGAGGTGGCCTTCCACATGACCACTGCCCCGCGGCACAGCGTCGCCCCGCACTTTGGGGATCGCGGACCCGCATGGACCATCATGGTACTGTGTTACTCATGTACAGATAATGTTAATAAATATATTTTCAATCATTCTGCCTTAATTATCCTGATGCTATGGGGTGTAGGGAACAGGTTTTGTGTTGATAAGAGGACATTCTTTTAATGTTTGTTAAGAGATTTATTCTTAGAACAACGAGCAGTACATTGCAGACGTGCATTATTATTATCAGTAGTAGTAGTAGTAGTAGTAGTATAGTACTTTTACCTACATTATTATCATTATTTTCCTTCATCATCGTCCTCGTCATCATTTTCAGGATTATTATTATTCCTATAAACATATGAAAGGAGCGTTGTTTATGCATGAAACCTTCATCTTATTTCCTCGCCACACTTCCTTAGTAAATAAAGAGAATGTTAAGAAAACAATCTCGCTGCTATTATGAAAAAAGAAAAATGTAGAAAATCTGGAAGAGAGAGAGAGAGAGAGAGAGAGAGAGAGAGAGAGAGAGAGAGAGAGAGAGACTTCAGAATGGTGATGATGAAATGATAACTTAAGAAGAGAAAGAAAAAAAATCAATATTATCATTTATTCTTGATTATCACTCTTTCCTACCATCAGTATGCTACCACCACAGCCATTATCATTATCAGTCTTCTATCAACACCTGCCGCTGAGACGCTGATAGAAAATAAACTCCTTCTGATAGATATTTTGATTGAATTTAAGAGGGAAGCCAACAAGATGAAAGTCACACACCTACACTTCCACCCGCTTCACGTTAATCCAAATGACAGGTACCTCAAGAGCCATTCCAGGAGGTATTAAGCACAGGAATTCCAGGCCCATATTTCTTTGTGTCCCAGGAAGATGCGTCCCTATGTTGAAGTGTTTAGAAAGGTTTATGACGCTTGGCGGAGGCTGGTGAGGGTGGAGGTTGGTAGGTGGGGTGGTGGCGGGTCTCCTGTGGGCGGTCTGTGGGTGTGAGTAGCCGGCGCCCAGCAGGGGAGGGAGAGTGGTGACGGACAGTGGGAGTGTTGTGGCGGCGACTCGCTTGGGGGCGTCAGGCGGTGCTCTTCGGTAGGCAACTGGTGGTGGTGGTGGTGGTGGATGGTGAAGGGAAAGGTTTTACTGATTGAAAGTGTAATACCATTGTTTGTTTTTATTGTTGTTTTTCTTGTTGTTGTTGTTGTTATTGTTCCTTTTATTGTTAATTTTATTCTTCTCCTTCTCTTCCTCTTCCACCTTTCCTCTTCATCTTATCCTCTATAGGGGGATGGAGGTGTTGGTGGATAAGGTGAACACAAGAGACGTGCTTTAAACTCATTGTGGTGGTGGTGGTGGTGGTGGTGGTGGTGGTGGTGGTGGTGGTATTGGTGGTGGTGAGTCAGTGGTTTTGAGGGAAAGTAAGCATATCGAGACACCTTTCCTATCCCTCCTCTTCCCTACTCCTCCCTCCTACCTCCTCCCCTCTCCCATCCCTTCACGCTCCCTCCCCGCCCCTCCTGGCCGTGTTTACAGCTGGGTGTGACTAGTTCCCGGGTTCGTCTTGGTTTACACAGCTGTGACGTCACCGCTGCTGGCTTGCTGAACCTCCTCAGGGAACATAATGGTGTGAATTTTTAAGGATGAGTCTCTCTCTCTCTCTCTCTCTCTCTCTCTCTCTCTCTCTCTCTCTCTCTCTCTCTCTCTCTCTCTCTCTCTCTCTCTCTCTCTCTCTCTCTCTCTCTCTCTCTCTCTCTCTCTCTCTCTCTCTCTCTCTCTCTCTCTCTCTCTCTAACAATAACAACAGCAGCAACAGCAACGACTACTACAACGCAAGAGCAGCAACAGCAAAGCAACAATTACCTCTTCTGTTACTACTACAACTTCTACTGCTATTACTACTACCACTACTATTACTACTAATAATAATAGTAATAATATTTATACTACTGCTACTACTACTACTACTACTACTACTACTACTACTACTACTACTACTACTACTACTACTACTACTACTACCACCACTACTATTACTATTACTACTACTATTGATAATAATAATAATAATAATAATAATAATAATAATACTTATACTACTACTACTACTACTACTACTACTACTACCACCACCACCACCACCACCACCACCACCACCACCACTAATAATAATAATAATGATAGTAACACGACTACTACTATTACTACTACTACTGCTACTGCTGCTGCTGCTACTGTTGCTGCCGTTGCTGTTGCTATTACTATATGCTACTTCTGCCGGCACTACAACTATTGTTGTTCTTGCTGCTGTTGCTGCTACTGTTTTATCTGCAGTTGTTCCTACTGCTACTGCCGCTGCTTCTGCCTCATCATATACTAATGCAGTAGTAGTCGTCTTGGTGACGATGAAGGTGATGGAGGTGGTGGTGGTGGTGGTGATATTAATAGTATAGTACAATAAGAACTATAAGTAGATCTCTCGTTTTTATTAAGCAACTTTCCATATAGCACCAAGTCTCCATCTACTCACTTATCGTTATTCCCTCCTCTCCTCTGCCGCACTATTTTTCCCACCAAGCCCTCCCTCTACCTTATTTGTGTCCCTTCCACGTCAGCGTCCCGTCCCACTTCGCACCGTCGCCACATCGCCCCGTCATCTGCGGGTGCTACGGCGGGTCTCAGGCCTCAGCATACCTTCCCGCCACATGACAAGGGTGTTAATGAGACCCAGAGTGGAAATTCAGTGTTCTTCGGCCAGGGCTCTTGGTTCTCAGGGTGTGTGTGTTGTGAGGGATGGCTGGTGAGTAGGTACTTGTGTGTTTTGCATCATGTCTGTTTTAGCTTTCAATCTTTTAAGGAAGAGAAATAAAAAAGGAAGGAAAAGATTTTTTTTTTATTTATTTTTTTTTTTAAGAGGACTTTCCTTTTATTGATCTAACGCCATGGTGCTTGTCCTGCGTAAGTTAATCCTGTTTTTTTTTTTCTTTCTTTCTTTCTTAGTGTCATAGAAATACTAGTGTGCATTCTCTCTCTCTCTCTCTCTCTCTCTCTCTCTCTCTCTCTCTCTCTCTCTCTCTCTCTCTCTCTCTCTCTCTCTCTCTCTCTCTCTCTCTCTCTCTCTCTCTCTCTCTGTGTGTCTCTGTGTGTGTGTGTGTGTGTGTGTGTGTGTGTGTGTGTGTGTGTGTGTGTGTGTTATATATGTATTTATGTATATGACGTGTTCAAAGTGTATGCATAATTTCCCCAAGGAGAGCACTGTCCCTTTCAAAGCACGCGGGGCCTTTAAAACAACCTTCGTGTTCTCCATTATACCGTGGCTCTCCGTGTGGCCTTTGTGTCGCCGAGAGAGCGGTGGTCAGGTCGGCCTCAAGATGAAAGATTCCCCGCCCACGTCAATAAATACTCATGCCAGAGGTCTCCTGCACCACCCTCACCACTCACTCACTGCCGCTCGCACAAAACAGGAAGAAGAGAATTGTTTGTGACTTGAGTGGCGCGCATGGTCCGTCACCCGTCACCAGTCACCATAGTTATTTACGTACATTTATCTACTTACATCCAGTCATGTTTTTTTTTTCAGCGTTAGTTTGGTTACCTCTTCTGTTAAACTGTTACCGCATTTATTTATTTATTTTGCTTAGTTCATGTGTGAGAGGTATACTGACCAAGGGCGACGTAAAAAGGATTAGGATAAGGCCCACTCAAGGTGTTAACCCCTACGGAAAGAGTGCAATAAAAAGAATATCCTAAATTTTGAAGTGTCTTGAAAGCTCCGTGTCCTGGAATAGCTTAGTCTAGTTAGGATAAAACACAGAAACAAGCAGGGAATCCAAGAGCTTACCTGTTATTTTCTACCATTTATGTTCCTGGCTATCCAATTCTGTCTTCCCAATTTTGATCAATCTTTTCTTACAAGTTAAGTTTCATCTGTAAACTTCCATCACTTTCGAACGTCAGTCAATTCCTCTGGGTCCACTATTGAGTCTATCTGTCAGTCACTATCACCAAGTTACAGCCGTCCTCCACCAGTCAGCCTTTAACCCATTCACTGTTATTTGGTACATCTTTCTTCTTCTTTTACAGCCATTCCAAACATTATAGTGGCTAGAATTTGCAACACGTATTCCTTTTTCATCCCTTTTTTCCTACAGATGCTTATAAAGATTTTATTCATTGCTTTTCATACTGTGAAGTGTTCCATATTGCAGAGAAAGGGTTAAACTAATGACTGGTACTTATCATTAGTCATTTAGCCAAATCATTTCCTTCCAATCGTTTTTAATCGACCACCACCAGAAAGCCAATCCGATTTTTTTTCTTCGTCAGTCAATTCCCCTTGTCAATTTTATTTATTTATTTCCTTCCCTTTACCATCTGTGATATGTGAACTCACTAATCAGTCAGTCACAGTCCATCCTCATTCATTAGTCAGCTTCCTTTAAACCAGTCTTCATAATTTATTCACTGTTTGTCATCATCCATCACTCACCTTCCATCGGTCAGTCTCTTTACCTTATTCATTATCAGTCAGCCTCGATTAAACAGTTCCAGTCAGCCTCAGCCACTCACTCTCATTCACTCAGCTTGGATTAGTCAGCCTGCCTAACCAGTCATCTTTCGTCAGACAGTTACAGTCGGTCGATCACGCTAAGTCAGTCAGCACTGGTCAGTTAGTCTCTGCCAGTCAGCTTGGGTCAGTCATTCAGCGCCAGACAGTCATTGGTGGGCAGTCGTGCGTCAATCATGGCCAGTCATCGGGTAGCAGCTTCCTCCCAGACATCATAAACCCAACGCCTCGCCACCTTTATGAGGCGATAACTCACCCTCACCCCTGCTAACCTGCCTCGATATTACCTGTACCGGTGCGCGCGCATACACACACACACACACACACACACACACACACACACACACACACACACACACACACACACACACACACACACACATAAAGCTTTTCGTCTTATCAACTCTTCTCCTCTAACTGACTGTCTTGATTCTTTAAGTCACCGCCGCAATGTTGCATCTTTATCTGTCTTCTACCGCTGTTTTCATGCTGTCTGCTCTTCTGAACTTGCTAACTGCTTGCCTTCCCCCCTCCTGCGGCCTCGCTGCACAAGACTCTCTACTTCTTCTCATCCCTATTCTGTCCATCTTCCTAATGCAAGAGTTAACCAGTATCTTCACTCCTTCATTCCCTACACTGGTAAACTCTGGAACTCTCTACCTGTGTCTGTATTTCCACCTGCCTATGACTTAAACTCTTTCAAAGAGGAGTGTCAAGACACCTCTTACGTTAACTGGACCCTCCTTTAGATTTTTGTTTTTTCTCTACTTTCCTCTTAACAGGGCCTGGCAACCAGCGGATTTTTTTTTCACTTTGTTTTCCTTGGCCAGTGCCCTTGTAATGTAAAAAAAAAAACACACACACACACACACACACACACACACACACACACACACACACACACACACACACACACATTGTTTTCTCTAATATCACACAGTGTTTGAATGGTGCATCAAGATCAGGTCGAGGAAAGATAAAAGTGAAATTGCTACTGTAAACAAAACTGGATGTATTTTTCTTTGTACAGTACATATATAAGAAATTCTAATGTATAATAATAACTCACAAAGCATCACGTTACAAAGCTGAAAGATGCGGATAAAAGACATCGATTCGCTCTTTTTTTTTTTTTAACTGTCGTAACTTAGTAATAATTTCTCCTCTGCGCGTCATACCTTAGAGCGTTGAGAAGGTGCGTTCTGGATCCTTCAGAGCATTTATACGTAATTGGACAGCCGAACCTGCTGCCATAAAAGCGAGGGTGTAGGCAGGCTGAGATAGGGAGGGACTGTTGGGCGGGTGGTGCCAGTCTTCAGGCCAGCAACCCGTGAATCTTTATGCTGAGGGTCTCCTGCTGGTGTTCCTTGGAGGGGTGGTTGGAAGGACGGCGACATGGTGCTTCAAGATTACTGAGAGAGAGAGAGAGAGAGAGAGAGAGAGAGAGAGAGAGAGAGAGAGAGAGAGAGAGAGAGAGAGAGAGAGAGAGAGAGAGAGAGAGAGAGAGAGAGAGAGAGAGATGTATGCTGTCATGCGTACTAAGTTAAATAAGTTATGTGAATGTAAAGAATGATTTTTATAGCTCAGTTGCAGATTAGATTTTACTTCCAGTGTTTCGGTAGATGTGCCTATTGTTAAATGTCCCTCAGAACGGCTGGGTGAAAAAGTATAGTCTGAAATTACACCTGATTCAGTAGTACCTTTTCTGGCAATGTGTTTGCTTCTGGTATCTCTACAGTTGTCAATTGTATGGCGCTGTCACGGCAGTCATTATGTACTATGTCCTATTTTTCCCTTTCAAGGTGAAAGTTTTTCCACTAATTATGGAAAATTCTTCCTTCCTTCTTGATCATAAAATATACTACTTGTGATTAATGGGGTAGAAAATAAGTAACAGCTTAAGAAACATTGAGAATACGCATCGTATAATATTTTTGTATACAGGAGCACAGATGACAAAATTAGTTCCTCTGAGCAGCACTGAGGAGCGCAAGGCGGCGTGGCAGTGTAACAACGGTGGCCTCGGCCAATGATTTATAAGCGAGGTGTGACCTTGGCGCGTCGGCCTCCTGCTGAGCAAAGACCGTGCGAAAGTGACCACTGGAGTTTAAAAGTCCCGCTGGGTGTAAAAATTTAGCTAAGGTCATCTTGATTTGCATATTTTTTCCTAAACTGTAGCGGAGGTTTGGGGCTTTAAAGTTTGAGGCTCGTAAAGAAAATAGATACAATTTTCTTTATGTAGTAGACAACTATGATTCTCTTTTCTGGTAAAACGTTCCTTTCTCTATTTTTTCCATCGTAAAGTGTTGGTCGAATATTTTTGAGTCATGTCTCACACCTTCCACAATAGAAAATGAAGAAAAAGAAGGATGTAATTGGTCAGAGTTTTATTAAGAAAAAAAAAATCATGACGGTGTTTATCAATAGGTGTTTGGATTACTGAAGACTTTGTACCGGTGGAGGTATTTAAGGAGCATGAGGAGAGTGTGTGATGGGAGGGAAAAGTAGTGGGTTGAGGAGGGTGAGGAGGGGAAGGGATGGCAAGGTGTTATTAGCACTCAGGGGTGAGGCTGGTGACAGGTAGGTAAAGGTAGCGGAGTGCGGGGAAGACTTCCATGGAGGAGTGAAGAGAATAAACACACACACGACATTTCCTCCCTTTTTCATCCAACAGATTTGGAATGTTGAGTGATGCAGGCAGCGACTCTTATTATTCTTTCTTCTAAGCACGATATTTTTCGCTGGAATGCTGTCATGATGCAGAACGTTGCTACATTGAGAGAACCTTGCGAGGAGAATATTACAGCTAATATTACTTTCCATTTAACATTAGTAATCTAACGGCGCGCACACACACACACACACACACACACACACACACACACACACACACACACACACACACACACACACACACACACACACATACTTATTATTCGTAGTACGTATATAGTATAAGTAAAAGTAATAGTAAGTATAATATTAAGTAATTGTAAGTAATTGTAATAACACAAACAGCAGAAATAACTGATGTTGTTTTTTATATATTAATAGTGGAAGTCTTTATTTTTTGCTTTCTTTTTAGAAGTCATGGTTGCAGAGTTGATGTGTGTGGTTGTTGTTGTGTTGATGTTGGTGGCTCAATTATTGCTTGTCTTTTGCTACTGTTGCTGCTGCTGACGAAACTGAAATAATCCATCAGTCTGTTGTCATGTGATAGATACGTGTGTGTGTGTGTGTGTGTGTGTGTGTGTGTGTGTGTGTGTGTGTGTGTGTGTGTGTGTGTGTGTGTGTGTGTGTGCACACACACACACACACACACACACACACACACACACACACACACACACACACACACACACACACACACACTCATTATTGCATGCAGGAAAATATGTTAGTATTTAGGTGACTGTTCTTAAGTTACTCGTCCGCCTGTTTTTTAAAGCTTACAAATAATGCTTACATGTTTTTTGGGGGGAATCTCCCACCTCTGAACCCATCCACCATCTTTACTCTTGTGGGAAAGTGGTGGAGGGAAGTCAAGATCACCTTTAGTCTCTTATCCTCACAGGGCCTTAATGGGGGGGAGCGGGTGAAGGGGACGCGTCATCCTGAGGGCTTCGACGACCCATCTCATGGGACCCGTGACGCGTCCTGGAACCGATAGCGTCATCATGGTGCATCAGGGCATGGCGGGGCTTTATGGCAGTGGGAGGGACGCGGCGGGTATTCCTCTCCCTCCTTATGCCGTGACGGAGCCGCCTGGAACCCTGACGGCGGCCGCGGGGACGAAGATGTCGGGCTTAGCTGTCCATCACGCCATCCCACGTTCTTGCCTGCACGTCCGTTTTGGTTTGTCTCCCTCGCTGTTGCTGTTCCCTTCACTGTACTGACGGCACTCACGGCCATTTTGTCAAGAAAATTTTTTTTCTTCATCTTCAGAATTTGCCTGATTTTTGATAGGTTGTACAGTTTTCTACACGACAAGGTTCTCCAGGAATTAGGTCGATCTTCCACATTACGTTTTTCGTTTCTTGTTATGAGATTAACATTCGCTGCGAATTAAAACTCCCTTAACAGATATTTTAAATTAATTAGTAACATAACGTTGACAAATATAACTGAGATTTTTGATAAATATTTAAGAATTTTTACTTTCAACACGTAGTTCCCTGAATGAATTAACGTTCACTAGGAATAATGATTACACAAGAGATATTTCACTTTCTGGATTATTCTTTAAGTTTACTGAAAATGTTTCACTTATTGAATTATCATTCATTACAAAATATAAAAGCGATTACTCCTGCCAAGCATTTTACTGATTAGAGATTTTAACAAATACCAACGTGTCCTGTTATCAGATTACAGGTGTGACAGATGTACGGAATGCTAAGAAACAATGTGACAGGAGAATGTTATGTGGAGTAATCTAGTGTCAGATGGTGGTGAGTGTAGTGAAGAAGGCATAAGTGAGTGAAGTTGAGTGTAAGAGGAAGCAAAAGTGAGGGAGGCTGATTGTTGGAGGAGGCTTGAGAGGCTGAAGAGGGTGGCGGCGTGATGGGGGGATGTTTAACAGCAGGAGAGGTGGAAGGGCCAGAGAACACAAGAAATGTGTTAGGAGGCACACTTTAGCTCTTTCTTGACTCTTACTACGAGTATGATACCGAAAATCTGCAGTAGTTGTAGCAGCAGTAGTAGTAGTAGTAGTAGTAGTAGTTAGTAGTAGTAGTAGTAGTAAAAGATTTTGTTGTTGTTGTTATACATTAATGATATGTACGAAATAGGAAATAGTAACAGACAACGTAAAAGCCAAGGTAGAGGTGTGGGCATACGCTATAGGAGCACGTGGACTCGACGCTCAACTCCGTCTCATTAGAAGTTGAGTCTATAGTAGACGACATGCCTCGCCTCAGGACGCAGAGCCACTGTAACATCTGTGTTTTCCACAGTTTACCTTCCCTATACGATACTCGAGTACTTATTAATCGACCAACGTGGAGGAAGAATGAACAGCTGGATGAGCTCTGTGTCGACTGCACACTTATAATAATTGAAATCAGAGACAAGCGCATTTCTAGCCAGGCGCTGCACTTTTTTTTCCTTCATAAAACAGTATCTAGGTGACAGAACATGTATATTCCATGATCTACTGAGAATTACATCCACAGAGAAGCCGCGGGTATTAGACATTAAAGTTTGCTGTGACACGTGGTTTGTTTTCATATCTTATCTTTGTATATGCATACCGTGACAATTAAGCGTCTCTGTGATTTTATGAGTCTTACCTTTCCATGATTAAATTTGCTGGGGTTTTTATCACAAGCTTTCCTTTAAATGGATATGACTGTGATGAATTTTATTGGACGATGTTGAAGTAGACAGATCAAAGTAGAGGGAGAAGGAGGAGTGAGATGGTAGAAAAATAGATAAGCTAGACGATATAAGAAAAGAAAAAAAACAAAGAATAAGTCTTGAATTTATATTAATTTTCCGTTATATAATTTTTGTCTCGTTCATCTGTTTTTAGTTTCATATTTGCTACCAATCTCCAAAAACATTCAAAGTTTTCCTTATTCATGTTCTTTGTTTCTGGATGCATTACATTCTTTCAGCTCTCCTTCACCACCATTTGTACTTGTTGTTGTTGTTTTGTTGTTTTGTTGTTGTTGTTGTTGTTGTTGTTGTTGTTGTTGTTCTTCTTCTTCTTCTTCTTCTTCTTCTTCTTCTTCTTCTTCCTTCCTTCTTTGCTTGTTGGCTTTCTTCCTTCCTACCTTCCTTCCTTGTTTCCTTTCTTTTTCTTTTTTTTCTGTCTGAGTTTTTTTTTTTTTCCATCTTTACTCTATATGTATATGAGCTACGTTTCTTGCCGATTACTCTGCCAATCAGCCTTACGTTGTCATACATACACTCCTGAAAATTTCGTGTACTAGATTTGCATATACGTAAGTGACGTACTCAAATGGAGAAATGTATTATAGTTTGATGGGATGGTTTGGTATAGACTGGGAGCAAGTAGTGAGTGAAGAGCATTTTGTGAATGTCCTTGTCGTTTATTGGAATATTAGGGATATGAAAATATTCCTATGTAGGTAGGGTGGGTATATGCATTAGATTTAGATAGTATAATGTCAATATTTCTTTCTTTCTATCTTCCTTTCTGTCTATCTTTCAGTCTTTCTTTCTTTCTTTCTATCTTTTTTCTTTCGTGGTGAGGCGTTTAGATGGTGTTCATATACATAATATTCACTGCTACATTTTGCTCCACCGATGCCATACAACTTCCAAATGTCTTATCCCTTCTTTTATTTCAGTGAGACGGTTTTAGACTGAAAATACACTTTTTTTTTTTGTCTTACTATGCTTTGAAGTTATGTGTCTTTATGAAAACCCTTAAAACTCTAAATATTTTCAAGAATTACCATCAATGACACAAGCTTTGTCTCATTACTCGTCGTTTTCATATTTCTCTTCAATCTATTAGTGCGTGCAGGTGTCAGAGAAATTTTAACATTGAAATAAGATGTGGTCTCCAAATCTACATGTCACTCAGGAGGAATTACAACATGCACAAATAGAGCACAAACGTGGTTGTGATCTGGTAGTGGTGGTGGTGGTGATGGCAGTGGTGGTGGTGGTGGTGCCGGTGCTGGTGGTGATGTTGGTGGTGGTGGTGCTGGTGGTAGTGGTGATGGTGGTGCTGGTGATGGTAGTGGTAGTGGTGGTGGTGGTGCTGGTGGTAGTGGTGATGGTGATGGTGGTGGTGATGGTGGTGCTGGTGGTGGTGGTGGCGGTATACCGGCAGTAACTCTGTGTTGAAGACCAAGCACGATGGGAAGAACATGAGACCTGGTGAACCATCGAGAGAGAGAGAGAGAGAGAGAGAGAGAGAGAGAGAGAGAGAGAGAGAGAGAGAGAGAACATGCTTGTGTATATCTAGAGGAGTTAACACCACCTACTATTTTTTCCATAAGTTAATTTGCATCTCTGACCTTAGAAACAAATCTCACCACCACCACCACCACCACCACCACTGCAAGCACCAATCACCCTTCCTCTACTGAAAAAGAACAGATAAATAAATAAGTGAAATATAAAGAAAATAATAAAAAAAAATCTCCCTCACCTGTCTACCTCCTGCGTTCATTTACCTGTCGTTCATCCACTCCAACTTGAGAGGAATTACCTGGAACGGCGCACTTCTCTACACTTACCTGCCCTAATTGTTCCGTAGCCCACCTGTCACCTCCTCGAAGGGATTACTCAGCCGTGTTAATGTTTCCACTCGAGAGGCGTGAGGGACGAAGGGCGCGTGAGGTACAGAAGCAAAGGGTGATAGGGGGTACCAGAGACGCAGGGACGAAGAGGGAGGGAGGGGGTTGAGGGCTGGGAGGTACGAATAAGGGTGAAGGTGATGGAGCGTGTAATGAAGGAGTAATTGAAAGTGTACCGTACTGTGTGAGTGTGTGTGTGTGTGTGTGTGTGTGTGTGTGTGTGTGTGTGTGTGTGTGTGTGTGTGTGAGTTTGTGTGTTATTAATAATTATTTAATTTCCAGTGTTTTTAGGTATGTGTTTTATGCATGAATATATGTATAACTATGTATGTATGTATGTACATGTACGTATCTATGTATGTATGTATGTATGTATGTACGTAGGTAGGTAGGTAGGTAAAGAGGTAGATAAGTAGGTAGGTAGATTAGTATGCTCACATCACCATTATTATTATTATTATTATTATTATTATTATTATTATTATTATTATTGTTGTTATCATTATTTTTATTATTTTTATTATTATTATCATCATCATCATCATCAATTATCATTTTAGTAGTAGTAGTAATGCAAGTAATAGTAATAGTAGTAGTAGTAGTAGTAGTAGTAGTAGTAGTAGTAGTAGTTCCTGTTGCTATTGTAATAGTAGCAGTAGTAATAATAGTAGCAATAGTAACAGTAGATAAATATTATTATCATCACTGCGCATCATCACTCTACTGGACAACTGACATGTAGCTCTTTTTCTTTCTTATCTGCGTTTTCAGAGAGATTATTCTTTTCCCCATGTTTCAGCTGAATTTTGTTATTATCCTCCTCCTCGTCTGCTCATCTCGTCTTCATCTCTGCCTCATCTCCTTGTCACTTTCCGGATATCTTATTTCAGGTTGTACCGGATCCTCCTTTATCACCTTCACTTTTGTCAATGACTTCTTTTTATATTTAATACTCTTTTCTTTCTTCCTTTTCCCTTCCACTTTATAGAGTCTTCATTCTCTTCGTTTTGTTTATCTTTCTCGTCTTTTCATTCCTTTTCTGTCTTTTTTTTTAAGTCTTTCTTTTTTCATTTTTCTCATTTCTCCTCTTCTCCCTTCTTTTTTTCTAATTTGATCTGTTTTTATTTCTTTCCCTGTGTTTATTTTCTTCCTTTTGCACTACTCTCCTCTCTTTCCGTGTCCTTTTTCTTTCCCATCTTTTTCCCTAAACTTCCATCTCTATTCCATTCCTTTCTTTTCCTTTCCTTACCGTTCCTTCTCTTTACGCCTTCAGTTCCACCTCCTCCTCCACTTGCTTCTCCTTCTCCTCCTTATCCTCCTCCTCCCCATCGTTGCTAATACCCTCCCGCTCCTCTCCCGACTAATAGCTGTTATAGACCAAATTGCCTCCATAAATTGGGTCTAAATGGTCTGGCCAGATTGTCAACTTATCTGCCCCGCTCCTCACTTTATTTTCCTCTGCATGATATCGCAATTATTGTCAGAATCGCCGTTATGAACCCAGCCGGGGATATGGACAGCCAATCCCCACAGACTTCGGATTTAGCGGACTGTTAACTTTGTCCCTGCTCCCCCTGTGTTCCCCTGCGGGTGTTGAGTCCTCCCCAGGGGTCGCACACGCAGGGGATATCCACGTAAAGGGACTGTGGGTCTTTTGAAGGGTCTTTATTTTCGTGGTTCAGTCTGCGGTCGCGAAGGTTTCCCTGCCGCCTATTTCCTCTCCGACTCACTTTTCAGATTAAGTCGTCGCTGGTCGTCCCGGGAGGCCGCGTGATAACAACACCAGCTGCTCCTCTATTGGTCGGCACTCAATTAAATCCGAGCTTCCCATTGGTCGAGGAATGAGACGCCAACCAATAGCTGACGGCGACGGGGGAGCAGGAATAGAAGGAGGAAGAGGTGGTGGTGGAATAGTGGTGGGAGGCAGGAGGTGGATAAGAGGAGGAGGAGGAGGTGGTGGTGGTGGTGGTGGTGTCGTTGGTGGTGGTGGTGGTATTCCAAACCCGCGTTCTGTATGGAAATGCGAAGATGGGTCCCCCTCGAGGCCTGCTAATAAAACATAATTGAATAAACGGCTTCGAGATTAAGTGGCTGCCTGGGACTCGCTCGGAAAACAACAAATGAAGGCGGGAAGCGTTCATGCCTGAGATTACTTTACGGGGTTAAGTTACGTACAAGATTCAGCTGAGGTTTATGCTGGGGGTTGGAAGTGATGTGATGGGGTGGTGTGGCGTGGGGTTTATGTTTACCTGGGTGGTGTAAGGGTAAGAGGACAGTGAAGGTCGTGTTGTTCCTTTTACTCTTAGTCTTGCTGTTCGATTTGTTGTGTTAGTGCCACGCAGGTGAGGCGGTAAAGGGATGCTGTGAGTGCTGCCAGACGAATGTGAAGGACCATCCGATGATTTTTTTTTTTTTTTCTTTTTGGTGGGAGGGAAGAGTTAAGTTAAGCAATTTTATTGGGTGAATGAAGTAATATGCTCAAGGTGGAGTCTGAAGTGTAAGCTTGATTATTTGTTCCCTCAGCGTTCGTCTCGGTCTCATTGGCTTTTCACTCGACGCACAAGTCTGTGGCATCAAGGTTACCTCTATTACGTTAAGTTTCTTCAGATATAACAGTATCGACTGTCCCACAGGAAGAATGATCAGGTAGCAAGCTTTGAGAAAGGTGATCGATCTGAAACCTGAATGGAAGCAATGCCGTATTGCCAGAAAGCCAGTCCGTTTACATAAGAATGTAGAGATTATTGTTTTCTGCAGTGTGACTATAGTGTTAATTCAAAGAGGCAGCTTGTGGCGGGCGTGGACTATCACCATGTGAAGTCTCACCTCCAACCTATAGACATCACATGTTAACAAATATACAATTACAAAGAGAAACATGGCAGTGCCTGATATTCAGAATCTGGCTGTCACCATTTTCATTGCTGTTAGACATGTAGGCCTGGTGGCTTCTTGTGGCCTCCCTTATTTTCTTATGTTATGTAATGAGTTGACGAATAAGTGATGTGGTGGTCGGCGTGATGTGCAGGGAAAGTTTCCGATGTGGTGAGGCAGCTTCCGTTTCCGAAGACAACAAGCGCAGGTAACCGCTGCAGTTATTAAGTCATTGAAAGCTAAACTTTGTCCTCCATTATCTTATGGCCGATATGTTTTTTTTTTTTTCATATATGTAATTCCATCAGAAATCTTTAAAATACAACACCGCTACTTCGACTTTCAGGATATTTCTTCCTCCTGCCTCACACTCGTCTCCACCACCCGGACTTCCACTCACCCGCACATTCACCTCACACACCCATCTCGGGAACCTCACTTACCCCTTGAGGTCTCCTGAAGAAGCTGTGGGCAATAATTGGCAGTGATGGGGAACAGGCCAGTCGCGTGCCCCTCTGTAAACCAACCTTTTAGTCAAGACCCAAACAACGGCGGCGGCGGCGGTGGTCTTAATATCTTCACGAGGACCCTCTTGTTTCCTGCTGGGAGGAGGCGCCCTTCACATTCTTCACCTCACTCTTTCCTCTCTATATATATCTCCTCAGAGGCGCCTCGACAGTTATCAGGGAGCAGGAGATTTATAGAAAAACCCATATCGATAACGCATAGAAGAGATCGGTGCTGGAATGCGAAATAAAGAGGCTGAACGTTGGGAACAGGTGGCACTGGCATTTCGAGGAGGAGAAAGAGAGCGGTGAAGGAGGAAGGGTGGCGGTCTCTGTGTGAGGCACACTGTGTTTTCTCTCTCCCCTAATGACACTCGCCCTCCCAAACCACAGGCATCACCCCTCAGCTTCCCCTCGTCCGTCTGTCCCCTTCACTGTTTCTGGAGTCTGATTCAGAGGTGCATCCCGGAAATGGCACCTTGAGATTCCACACTACCAAGAATTCACACGCTTTGCTGTGGCCGGACGGCGGAGACTTGTGTCGAGGTTGAATCAAAACAAAGAGAAGCCTGTGCTATTGGTGCAGGCTGGCCATGACCATCACAGACATCACAGAACAGCGAAACACACTTCCTGCTCCCCTCACCGCAGGCCGAGGCCACAGACGTCCGCCGCGGAGGGTCCCTGCACTGAGGTCTCCGAGACTGACTGACCCTCCGTGACACTAAACAGACAGACAGGCACACTGACACCATCCACGCCCGTCCTTTCTCTCTCCGCCCGGAGGATGACGTCGTTGAAAACTTTAATGGTGTTGTATGTTGTTTTCATGATTAGAAAAAAAAGTATGATCGCATAATGGGAACACTCGAAACTGCTAATATATATATATATATATATATATATATATATATATATATATATATATATATATATATATATATATATATATATATATATATATATATATATATATATATATATATATATATATATATATATATATATATATATATATATATATATATATATATATATATATATATATATATATATATATATATATATATATATATATATATATATATATATATATAAAGTTACTGATGATTTTCTTGGCATTTATATATATTTTATCGTTACTGTTGTTATTGTTATTATTATCATTATTATTATTATTATTATTATTATTATTATTATTATTATTATTATTATTATTATTATTGTATTATTATTATTATTATCATTATTATTATTATTATCATTATTATTATTATTATTATTATTATTATTATTATTATTATTATTATTATTATTATTATTATTATTATTACTATTGTCATCATCATCATCATCATCATCATCATCACCGCCATCCATTTTTCCTTCTCCTTGTCACCATCATTACCACCATTATTAATGATAATGAACCAGCAGTAAAATGTCGTATGTAATAGAAATAATAATGAAAGTATTTCATATCAATTCACACCATACGTATACATAGGAAAGATACGCAAAGGCAGCCGACCTATTGAACGGTTCATTTCTGTTATGAGGAAATTACGGGTAACAACAGAGCAAGTAGCAGCGCCACCACCGCCAATACTAGTTGTAGTAGTAGTAGTAGTAGTAGTAGTAGTGTTTCACAGCAGCAGTAGGAGTGACAATTTCAGCAAGAGTTGTTGTTGTTGGTGGTGGTGATAGTGGTGGATGGTTAGGTGATGTGAAAGTAGCAGCAATTCTATTTACAGCCATGATGTCATTGAAAGACGTCACCGAGTTGACATGAAGCATCGTCACACAAGGCAGTGGTCACTGGGGCAGGGGCGTGGCGTCCCTCGAACATCTGTCATAAACAATTTGTAGTGATCGAATTTCGACTCTGTTGATAGTTTTTTTTTTTTTTTTTTTTTTTTTAACCAGAGTCTCTGACTCGGACAAACATGACTAAATTCAGACTATTTTGAGGATGAAGGCACTGAGTCTGTCACGTGTTTGTGGCAGCAAATGATAAGGCACGTCAGCGCAGCCTGGCACCACTTTGTAGCTACTAACTGTAAACATGTTTTAGTTGCAACTGTCTCAGTAAGTGTCACTTGCAAGATAACTACAACCATGCAGCATGTCACCAATCAAGCAGCCGCGCCATATAGACCAGAATCGTGACGTACAAAGGAGGATGTCCTGGTGGCGTCCCCGTGCCATAAACGCCATCAGTTACATTGGTGACAACGAGTAACATATAACAAATACATCCAACCCTCTGATTTTAAGCTTTCACTTTGCTTCGTCTTCGATCACTCAAATATACGTCATTGCGTAGTATTCAATCTTACGTTATTTTCTTCTTAATCCTATATAGTTGGCAGTTGATTCGATGATAGTAGCAAAAAACATACAGTTTTGTTATCTACCAAGTAGCTAAAATGAATTAATAAAAAGGCGTCTCTTGAAATTTTGAACGTGAGAAAACACGATGACGATACAAAACACAAACTACTCTCACAGCGGGTAAACATTTTACTTAGAAAGAATAATAGAAATAAGTCTTTACAAGAAATATCCACTAAAGTGTCAACCAGGAGACGAGGGAAGGAGGACGAGCTCTGATGTAGGGAGGGGAGAGGGGGAGAGAGAGGGAAGGATTACGTTTGGAAAGGGAGAGAAAAGGGCGGCAAAGTTATGTTTACATGTTCGAAAGTGTCTGAAATGGAGAGATTAACCAGAGAGAGAGAGAGAGAGAGAGAGAGAGAGAGAGAGAGAGAGAGAGAGAGAGAGAAGCAGACATACAACCATACCAAGCGTTAGCAATAGAAGGAAAAAGGAAGTGGCTGGCAGACGGAGTCAGAAACTGGCGGACAATTATTAGATAAACTGAGAGTGGCAGAAAGAGAGAAAAAAAAAGAAACGGAAGCAAACAGAGATTAGCAGACGGAAACAGAAAGAAACAGAAAGAAACATGGACAGAAAGAGAAGGGTAAACCACATAGCTATCTAACAAAACGAACAGACAAACAGGCAGATAGAGAAACAGAACCAATACCGATGCTAGTTGTCCATAGATACTAACCAACACTCACACACACACACACACACACACACACACACACACACACACACACACACACACACACACACACACACACACACACACACACACACACACACCATGTTCCATCAGGGCTGATAAGAGGGTTCAGGCGGAGAGTTGTGACGTAACCACCTTGTTCTGGACCAATTTTCCTTAATAGAGGCTACCAGATGACTATCGTGAAAGAGGAAGAGGAGGTCGGGAGGGGAGGGGAGGAAGAAGAAGGAAGAAAAGGGATGGGTGGAGCTAAGAAAAATCAAGAAAAAGAAAAAATGCAAACTCTGAGTGTGTCAATTATACTTAAACGCTATGGAAAGGGAACTAAAGAAGAAGGAAATGAATAATGGAAAAAAGAGCTTAAAGAAAGAACCAAAGGATGTAGTAAAAAGAAAGACGAGATCATGAAAATAATTAGAAAATAAAGAACTAACACTAAGTTGGAACGTGTGTGTGTGTGTGTGTGTGTGTGTGTGTGTGTGTGTGTGTGTGTGTGTGTGTGTGTGTGTGTGTGTGTGTTTCTGTTCAATCTCTGCTCCGCCACTTCCTGCCGCCAGATGCCCCTCGCCCCGCCACTCCCAGCACAGATCATAACAGTCTCGTATCGACAAGGACCGCAACAGTTCGATATGCAAGCAGCTCGAACCCATTCACGGTAGAAACCATGAGTAAAAGCCTTCCTCGCTAACTACGCACGCTAAATATTCGCGCTATTCCTCACACACACACACACACACACACACACACACACACACACACACACACACACACACACACACACACACACACACACACACACACACACACTCACCAATAATGATAAGAAGAAGAAAATAAGAAAAAGAAAGCGAAGAATGATGACAGTGACCATGATAATGATGATGATAATAATAATAATAATAATAATAATTATTATTATAATAGTAATAACAATAATAATAATAATAATGATAATAGCAACAACATCACGGTATACTTAAAGATGTAATTTTCACTGTTTATCATCTTCATCATTAAAGGTTAGAGCAAATATTCGTTGTAAATTGTTGAGAAATTCTTGCCAAGTAAGTTTCCTGTGTGTGTGTGTGTGTGTGTGTGTGTGTGTGTGTGTGTGTGGTTCCTCGGTCGCCTGATGGTTACCCAGCCAGTCTTCCCCATTACGGAGCGAGCTCAGAGCTCATAGACCGATCTTCGGGTAGGACTGAGACCACAACACACTCCACTCACCGGGAAAGCGAGGCCACATCCCCTCGAGTTACATCCCGTATCTATTTACTGCTAGGTGAACAGGGGCCACACATTAAGAGGCTTGCCCATTTGCCTCGCCGCGCCGGGACTCGAACCCGGGCCTCTCGATTGTGAGTCGATTTTGTGTGTGTGTGTGTGTGTGTGTGTGTGTGTGTGTGTTTCACTGTTTGATCTGCTGCAGTCTCTGACGTTACCCTACGGAACGAACTCAGAGCTCATTATTTCCGATCTTCGGATAGGCCTGAGACCAGGCACACACCACACACCGGGACAACAAGGTCACAACTCCTCGATTTACATCCCGTACCTACTCACTGCTAGGTGAACAGGGGCTACACGTGAAAGGAGACACACCCAAATATCTCCATCCGGCCCGGGAATCGAACCCCGGTCCTCTGGCTTGTGAAGCCAGCGCTCTAACCACTGAGCTACCGGGCGTGTGTGTGTGTGGTTTTTTTCGTATGTTATAGTGCATCTGCAGGAAAGTATGTTTATCATCATATATTTTTTGTTATTATTAATATTTGTTGTAATGGTTATGTTTGTAGGAATCACACACACACACACACACACACACACACACACACACACACACACACACACACACACACACACACACACACACACACACACACACACACACACACACACACACACACACACACACACACACACACACACACACACACACACACTTCCTTTTCCCATCCCCCACACACGCACACACATATCTCACCTTCTCCCATCCACACTGAAGAAAAAGAAGGAAAAAAAAAGAGAAACACACAAATGAGATAATAATCCCACCTCCAATCATTATCATCATCAAGGAGGAATTCACACCCAGCACGCGGGCAGCACCTCAACCCAATTATTGTCTTAGCAGGAAGCGGCGAAGCCAAACCCGTATCCAGGAGGTCGCGGGGAAGAGAGGAAAAGGGAAGGACTGAGAAGGAGGAAGAGAATGTGGTGTATGTGAGGGAGGGATGAACAGAGGTGCTGGCAGGGAAGTGGGAGCTGAGTGAAAGGAGCTCGGTTGGTGGAGGGAAGGAAGAAGAGAGGAGAAAGGGTTGGGAAGATTAACACAGTAACTGATAGGTATTTGCTAATTCTCTGGGTTCATCAACTTCTACGCCTCGAGGCAGGAGTGAGGAGGAGAAGGTGGAGAGAGAGAGAAAGAGATATAGAGAGAGATAGAGAATGATGGCCAGAAAGGTAGCAATAGAGAAAAGGATTTAAAAGAGACGGAATACCTAAAAACGAGGATAAAAATGTATCTGCAAGAGTCCTCCTAACCAAGACGAGGCAGCTCATGAGGACATGAACTCAATGCAAGAGGGAAGGACAACCATGAAGCACCAAAACCAAAAGAAAAAAAAAAAAAAAAAAAAAAGAAAACCTTGTGTGACAATTAAACTTTCACTCGAGAATCATAAAAGGTAAAGTAAGCGTCATTTAGTATGCACCGCCTGCCATTATGAAGGTAGCGTCTAAAAACATACGAGGAGACGTGAGTCGAAAAGGAATCATGTATGTAAAGGGGAACCGTAATTTCTGTAAACAAAGCTGCATGGCCATACGTTTTGTTGGTTTACTTGTTATGTGATACTGTGCTGTTGTCATCATGTGAGAGAAGTTTGCAATATGCTGACCGTCTTTCATTTTAGTGGAATTAGAAGACCATATCTTACTGAATGATTGTTTTATCTTACTGCATCGCTCTTCTAACGTGCTGCACCTTGCCCTATACTGAGTGTACTGTATCTTATCCCAATATATTTCACGTACCCTTTGTTGTACCTTATTCTCACGCACTATAATATTAACCTCATTTACTGTACGTACTTTAGCGTCACTTACTTACTGTACTACATATTATCAAAGGTTGCTTTTTCTAAATATTTTATTGTAACGTTTTGTATTTTACTCAAGCTCAGTCCACTTTATCCTGACTCACTGCTGTACTTTATCCTAACTTAATGCACTTTGTCTTAACGTATTTCTCTATAAGCTTATTTTTCTGCATCATATTTCAACTTCATGCACAGTCGCCACTCTAGTTATTTGCACCTCATCTTAACTTATCTTACTTTATGGTAACTCATTATACTAGTCTGTCTCACTACACATTATTTGTTTTGTTCTTCTGGGACCATTAATAGACTGGGATTCATCTGAAGACATTACCACGCGACAAGAACACACCATGCATGCATCTCTGACCGTCATATTAACCAGCAAAGACAGTTGTTTGAAGGGCACGTTCCATATATCATTAGAATCGATAACGATGATCATAACAAGAAAAAAAGATAATAATGAGAACTTTACTCTCCTAAGTGATGTGGGTGCAGCGTGTTGAGATCCATCTTATGTAGATCAACTGGCCTTTCCCTGTCTTCTATTTTCCCATCTTGTGTTCTAATGTCAGTGCAAATACAGCCACGAATCACGAAGGTTATAATTAACTCAACTGCCTCTTCGACTTACCAATAACATCATTGCCAATGTCATTATCTCTGTCTTCGTGTATTTCATCCATCTTTCTTCAAGTCTTTCGTCATTTACCTTCACATTGGTTCAGCCCTTTATCTATACTCTTGGCATTCCCGCTTTCTATCCTTCATCCATCCCACATCTCCATTATTTTGTTGCCACTTTTTCTATTTTCTATCTTTCTTTTATTCCTCGTTGTTCACTTTCCTTCCTTCCACCTTTATTTAATCCATTCATCGATGTATACATCCATGCATCTATCCATCCATCCATCCATATATATATATATATATATATATATATATATATATATATATATATATATATATATATATATATATATATATATATATATATATATATATATATATATATATATATATATATATATATATATATATATATATATATATATATATATATATATATATATATATATATATATATATATACCATCTAACCATATATCGTTCCGTCTCTTCCTCCATTCCCTCCTTCCACACTCCACATTCTCAAGCCTCATTATCTCAACGAAAATCTTCCTACTTCATATTTTCAATTACATAACTTTTTTTACACTTTCAGGTATTGTTTCTTGTGATATTGAAAATCATAGACGTCTTTACAGTATCATGAAAACACACACACACACACACACACACACACACACACACACACACACACACACACACACACACACACACACACACACACACACACACACACACACACACACACACACACACAAAAAAAAAAAAAAAACATAACCTCAAAGAAAACACAAAAACACCCTTGGGAGGGGGGGAACAGGTAAAACAGATAAGTAGCAAAGCCCCAAACAGCGCTACTGTTCCTACCTGCCTCGCCCTCACTCGCCTGATCACAATCCGGCCATTTAGATCGACTAGATTTTACGGTCATGATCAAATCGTGTGTGACCAGCGGCCTGCGGGGACTAGGAATGACCTCTGACCTCTCTGACCTCAGCTGACCTGTCCGGGGGAGTATAGTAAGAAAAAATTGGGTCACAGCTTTTCCTCATTGCTACTGTAGTTACTGAAAAGCAGGTAAGGAAAACTATTTACCTAATATGAACAATACCTCACCCTTTTTTGTGTCTTCTGTTTGGGTTTCTGCGAGGCGCGTGATGTCACCTATAGCGCGGGCAGGTCACTAGAGTCACAGAAAACGGGTCGTGAGGGTGATTAGATTTTATGGATGTCGTGGATTCAATAGGCCGCGTGGTTGCTTGCCAGGTGGCGGGGAAGGTGTCAAAACAGAGGATTATTACCAGCTTCCCGCGGTAATTTATGGGCTCTAGCGGAAGGGGATAGGAAGGGGCCGAGGCAGGGGTGAATCAGCAGGGGTTGGTGGACCGAGACAGAGAGGCAGAGGATTGACATGGATCTAGGGTAGGAATATCGCCTCTCACTACAGTGGTAATCTGACCAGCTCGCTCGCCCTCACAATGTTCTCAATAATCTGCCAGCTCCTGTCTTGCCCACGACCTGCCTGCCTTACCTCTCTCTCTCTCTCTCTCTCTCTCTCTCTCTCTCTCTCTCTCTCTCTCTCTCATCTTCATGGTCATATTCAATCTCCTTCACTCTATTTTTCTTGTACTTCAGATTTAAGGCTTTCTTTTAATTCTTATTTGCATTAATATTTTCCATGTTGTACTTTCATATTCAATATATATATTATTTAGAATCTCTCTCTCTCTCTCTCTCTCTCTCTCTCTCTCTCTCTCTCTCTCTCTCTCTCTCTCTCTCTCTCTCTCTCTCTCTCTCTCTCTCTCTCTCTCTCTCTCTCTCTCTCTCTCTCTCTCTCTCTCTCTCTCATCCATCTATCCCTGCTCTCACCACCAGCTCCTCCATCCCCCACTCTCCTCTCGCTGCTCTCTCCTCCCTCTCTGCTTCTCTTCATCAGCTGTCTCGCGGCCAGATGGGAGAGGAGTGCGCGTAGCGAGGTGGTGGCAGCAAGGCAAGGCGATGATAGAAGTGAGACTCAGATGGTGGCATTGGTGAGGGATGATGTCATGGCTGTTAGATGATGTCAGATTCCCTGCTGGTTCTGTGGCACTGAACTTTGACATCTTGCTGGTTGGCGTTGATTTCCTTGATTTATGGAGAGTTTTGTGGTTAAAGTAAGGAGTTACAGGTTAGCAGTGATGGATGAGCTGTGGATGAAGAGGTAAATGATGATTGTAGTGGTTATTGTCTTATGGTAAAGTACAGGAGGTTAGTGACGAGTGAGAGTGATGGAGATGAAGGAGCTGGTGGTGGTGGTGGTGGTGGTGATGGTGGTGGTGGTGGAGCATGTGAATGAAAGGCAGTGGAGAGAGGGAGGCAAGGGAGGAAGGAGGTGGAGGTCTCGAGGCAGATAGCGAGGCGGAGGTGGAGGCGTGAGAGACACTTAATATTATGGCCATCTGTACCGTCCTCCTCTTGAACACACACACACACACACACACACACACACACACACACACACACACACACACACACACACACACACACACACACACACACACACACACACACACACACAGTTCAAAAAGGGAAATAAAATCGAAGAGTCTCTCTCTCTCTCTCTCTCTCTCTCTCTCTCTCTCTCTCTCTCTCTCTCTCTCTCTCTCTCTCTCTCTCTCTCTCTCTCTCTCTCTCTCTCTCTCTCTCTCTCTCTCTCTCTCTCTCTCTCTCTCTCTCTCTCTCTCTCTCTCTCTCTCTCTCTCTCTCTCTCTCTCTCTCTCTCTCTCTCTCTCAGTATCATCCTGAGGCGCACGAATCACCTCGCCAACACGCGGCATTCCAGCCTCTTAGCGGAGAAATACGCAGCCAGGAGGTCACCGTGACATAATATCGCCAACACTCATTTATATCCCACCGCCTTATCGCCAGAACGGGACTTTAAAAACCCATCCAGACACTGCCAGTACTACCCTACCTTTCCCTCCCTCTCCCTCCCCGGCAGCATCACTTCCCTTCTACTCTCCCTCCCTTCCTTCCTTCAAGTCTCTCACACTCAGCCGCCATAAACGTGGGCCGGACGCGAGGAGCAGGAAGGTGTTGGTCAAAGGGACTCGTATGCAGTATAAAGACTCCGAACTGGACCGCCTCATTCCGCTCCCACGCCTCCGGATGCTGCCTCGGAGGAAGTCTCGGGGTTATAGAGGTGATGGTGGCGTTGTGATGGAGGTGTTGATTGTAGTGGTGATGGAGAGGAAGGAAGGGAAGAAGGGGCAAGGTTCTCTGGGTGCTGTGGGGACGTATAGTGTGTTCAGGTTCTTCAGTACAAATCTAGTAAAGCAGTAAATGAAATGTGTCCTTTTTACGCCATGACGAATTCGTTTATTGTACATCGCCATCTCTTACATTATCTTTCCGTGTAAAGAGTTCCTCCTCTCCCCTCTTTCCCATCCTATCGTATCCCTAACCCTCGAAATATTGGTGAATTTACGCCTTCGACTCCCCTCTCCGACATAATGGACACCGCAGGGTTCTCTCTCGTATCTATATTATCTAATCAGTACCAGAAGGTCTCAAACGTGCCGGCCCTTTACCCTTGACTTAGCAGTGTTGTTCCCGACACGACATAACACCTTCCACAACATCCCTGGCCAGACAAGGGCTCTAACACTCCTCAGGCCGGCGGTGTCGATCCTACAAAGTGGAGAGCGCCAGGGATCAGATTTCAGGTGGTATTGGTGATGGCGGCGGCGTCCTCAGGCGGGCGTCCCACGGTGTTAGGTGAGGTTCCTCCTCTGATGTTTGTTGATCTTTTGAGAGTTTGGTGTGTGTTTTACTTCCATCATAGCATCTCTTGCATTCATGATGAGAGGGACGTTTATGACAGGTTTGTCTGGTGCACTTGGGGGACATGACTTGTGTTTCAATGAGTGCTCTATGATATTTCTGGTGCCATCCACGCTGAAACATCCACTACTACTTTTCCTATTCAGTTTACACTCATTCCTCCTCCTCTTCTCGGCCATATAGTACCCCTATTTCTCTCCTTATTCCCCCGTTCCTCCTCCCTCTCCATCCACCTCCCACCCGCCTCTCCTTCCCTCCCTCCCTGCTCTCCGCGGCCGCCCCTTCATTCACAGTTCTGGTTCATTAAGCGAGGGACGCCGCGTGACGACGGATACGACATTTCAGGTCCCCACAAAAACCAACGACCGACGACTTAGTGCTTCTTAGTGGTCGTTGGAGACAATCATGGGGGGAGCGAAGGGCCAGAGAAGGTAGCGAGGGGAAGGATAGAGAGAGAGAGGAGATGGCAAGAAGTAGTAGTAGAGGAAGAAAGAGAAAGAGTGGAAGGAAAGAGTTTGTGGCAGGAAAGGGATGGAAGAAGAAAGGAAGAGGAGGCGGGACAGAAGGACTAAAATAGAGAACAAGAGGAAGGAGATAACAGTTTAACGAAGCTGGTAAAAACACAAGGGAAAAAAGAACAGAGGAATATAGAATGATAGTAAAAGTGGAACGAGAAAGATACCAAAATATAGAAAATAAACTGAATTAAATAGAAAAAAAAGTAAAATAGAAGAAATTGTGGGAAAAAAAGTACAGAGGAAGAATGAAGAGAATGGAGAAGAGATATCTTTTCAAGAGAGAGAGAGAGAGAGAGAGAGAGAGAGAGTAAAGTCTGCGGGAAGAAAACACCAGTAAATAAAGTAAAGGTGATAAGAAACTCGTATCAAGTATTTGTTTTAAATCCAGGTGGTGTTGATTCCTCTGTGTAAATCTTCACGCCCTTGACATTAGGACTTGTATAACCCTCAACGTAAACCTTCCTTTGTTTGATTCCTTTATTTCTTCCAGGCTTTTATCGCAGTTCCCCTTCTCATTTTCTTCGTTTCCTCCTCCTCATTCTCCTCCTCCTCCTCCTCCTCCTCCTCCTCCTCCTCCTCCTCCTCCTCCTCCTCCTCCTCCTCCTCCTCCTCTTCCTTTTTTCTGGGGTATTTGCTTACATTCATTTATTTATCTATTTATTTATTTACTTGTTTATTTGATCTATATTTTGAGGGGAATGGGAATGACTAACTACCTTTGACTTTTAGGTTGGATGGGTGAAAAACTATCTTTGATTTATTACGTACATTCCAAGTCCTTCAAAGATGGTATTGCTTGTATTCTGATGTACTGTACGTATTTGATTTCCTTATTTCCTTGCTATTTACCATCTTTTTTTTTTTTTCTTCTTCTCTCTCTCTTCCTCCTCCTCCATCTCCTCCTCCATGTCTTCCTATTGTATTTTTATTCTTCTTTCTTTCTTAGTTTTTTTTTTTCTTTTTTCGTCTTTTTTCTTGTTTCTTTTTTTTCTTTAAGTTCCTCCCCATCTTTTATACTACATTTATGTCTACCTTTGCTCTATCTTCAGACTTTTATCGTGGTACTCGTTTTCTTCCTCCTCCTCCTCCTCCTCCTCCTCCTCCTCCTCCTCCTTTTCCTCCTCCATAGAGAGCACAATAGGGGCGTCCCACTATAAAAGGCACCTCTCCCTCTTCACCTGAGTTAGGACGCCGCGCCTTCGTCTTGACTGTATCTTCCTTGAGGGAGGGACGTGCTGCGCCTTTTGTGTCCTTGCATCTTTGTGTTCTTGTGCCTGCTGGGTATCAGAGAGAGAGAGAGAGAGAGAGAGAGAGAGATTGTGGGGTGAATTTTGTAAGAGAAATACATAGATAACAGAAAATATAAAGAAGTTAACTCCTCATCCAGTAGACTTGTTCCTGTTGCCATTAAGCATTCAGAAAGGGAAGGAGCGCAGTTTCCCCACGCTCCAGTCACTGCGGGTGTTGGTTATCTTGGCATCTGTTGTCGTATACAATAAAAGAATCTTACCCGATATTTTGAAATGTAACAACAATAGTAGTAGTAGTAGTAGTAGTAGTAGTAGTAGTAGGAACAGTAGTATTTGCAATGGTGGTGGTGGTGCCGGTGGTGGTAATAGTAGTAGTAGTAGTAATAGTAATAGTAATAGTAGTATTTATATCAGAAGTAGTAGTCAGCCATTAATAATAGTGATAAAGAAAACACCAGCAGCAGGCACGGAAGACTCGTTAATGGGGTTGTCGACGATAAACACAAAGGGTGGTCTTAATGGAATTCCCGCTGCTGTTATCGGCACCCTTAGTCTTGCCGTCAGTGCCGCCGCCTTGTTCCCACGGCGCGCGGGAGGCAGGACACCCCAAGATGCCCGAGGTAATCTGCGAATTCATTAGCACGCCAAGGCACCTCTCACCACCAAGACCTGACTCGCCCACGCCCGCTCCTGTGCTGTGTTGGGCGATAGCGAGCAGTGAACGTGTGTGTTTGTGTGTGTGTGTGTGTGTGTGTGTGTGTGTGTGTGTGTGTGTGTGTGTGTGTGTGTGTGTGTGTGTGTGTGTGTGTGTGTGTGTGTGTGTGTGTGTGTGTGTGTGTGTGTGTGTGTGTGTGTGTGTGTGTGTGTGTGTGTGTGTGTGTGTGTGTGTGTGTGTGTGTGTGTGTGTGTGTGTGTGTGTGTGTGTGTGTGTGTGTGTGAGAGAGAGAGAGAGAGAGAGAGAGAGAGAGAGAGAGAGAGAGAGAGAGAGAGATTGACAGAGTGACTGACTGACTGACTGACTGACTGACTGACTGACTGACTGACTGACTGACTGACTAGCTGGTTGGCTGACAGAGACACAAACTAAGACGGACAAACGGACTGGCAAACTAACTGACAGACAAATAGATAAACAAAGGACAAATGAGACACATGAGACAGTAAAATAATAGATGAATAAACAAAACAAATAATAATAATAATAATAATAATAATAAAAATAATAATAATAACAATAACACAACATTAAAAAAAAGATTCCAAAGATAAATCCAAAGAAAATTTAAATAAAGAAAATATTTTGATATAAAATAAAACAACGTATGAAAAAACAAACTACAGAGAGAGAGAGAGAGAGAGAGAGAGAGAGAGAGAGAGAGAGAGAGAGAGAGAGAGAGAGAGGATGCGAGGACGAGTGAAACGAGTCAAGCGTAGAGAACACCTTCCCATCCAACACGGCCCGTACAGCACAGCACACCCGCCCGTGGTCTTACGTCTCGCCTGTTCGGATGAGTACTTTATGGGGGAGCTGGAAGGAGACGCAGCCATCATCTCACGGCGTAACTGGGGGATGACGGTCGAGAGGGCGATGGATTATGAACGCTAAGAGTCACCGGAGGACGTGAAAACCTGGTGGAGGCGCCCCCTGAGGCAGAGTTCTCATGGGCAGGTAGAGGAGGAGTTGGGAGGGAGACCACTGGGAGAGCCTCGGGTTGTCTTGGTTGTCTTGACATTCTCAGCCGTGACGGAGAATTCTTCCTTGTTTCTTCATCTGAGCAATGGAAGGAACGGTGGTTAGATGGGGTACTTTTACTATTTTGACGCCGTAGTAGTGAGGTTAAGGGTGTTCATTGATATAGGTGTGAATTTTTAGTTGTGGAGTTGATAAGATATTGTATTTAGTGGTGTTAGTGTAGGAGTAAAGGTTAATTCTTTACTAGATGACATACCCTATTTTAGAAGTTTAGTGTAGAAAAAATGTGTTAAAGAGAGAGAGAGAGAGAGAGAGAGAGGGGATTGTTACAGTTCACCCTCTTAGCTACACATTTAGTTTAATAGCTAGGTACTGTACGTATCAGTCATGTAACCTTCTCCAACACTGGGTCGTGGGCGCTATACGGTCACCAAGGCAGGCACAGTATTGGAGAGTCACATTCACAGCCTGGTTCCGAGGCGAGATAAGGAGACACTGTACATTATCGAGCAAAATCTCCTCCACTTACGTACCTGCGCACCCACCTAATGACCCTATACCTGTCCACACACACACACACACACACACACACACACACACACACACACACACACACACACACATCACTTCCATCTACATGTTCCCCCACTTGCCTCTACCTGCCGTTTCATTATCTACCTTTTAAAACTCGTCGCTTACTCGTCCGTCATCGAATATATCACTCACCCACTTACTTCACTTACCCAACCCCGTATTTCCCTGGCCGTGTATTGTACTGTACGTAGCTTTATCTTTCTTTCCATTAGTGTGCCCATGTAAAATTCCATGTCTTGTTTTCCCAGTCATTTACTTAGTTTTCATATCGTTTTGCTGTTCTGTCTCTTTTTTTTCATCCCTACATTATTATCCACCTCTTTCCCTATCATCTTTATTATAATCACACTATTTTTCAGTCCTTTTTAATGGAGCTTGTTTAATTAGCTTTCGTGTTATATCGTTATATTTTTTTCTTCTCATATTTCGAAAATGTCTTAATGCTCTTCAGATTAAAAAAACCGCGTTTAGTCCTCTCCTTAATACATGACGTTCAATCAGGCTTTGTTTATTCACTCCTGCATTTTACCGGTCTTCGTCAGTATCCTCTCGTCATTCCTCCTTCCTTAACTCCCTTCTTCGCGGCGTAACACAGTTGGAGACGGTGGTTGGCAGTGCGGGAGAAGAGGAAGAAGAGACAGAAAAAAAAAAAGAAAGGGAAGAAAGATAGAGGGAGGAAGGAAGGGAGGGAGGAAGGGGCGCTGTGGTAAGCCACGAACGCGCCCTCAAAAAAGCCCTCTTGTGGATTTAAAGTTTCCCAAAGACACGGAGAAAATAACTAGATTGGCCGCGCTTAGTGGTGGTGGTTGGCCCGTGACTGCTTTGGAGGAGAGGAAGCAGGGAAGTAGGGAGGGAAGGGAGGAGAGAGAGGCAGAGAAAAGGCAGAGGAGGTTGGACGGGGACTGATGCAGCGAGAAGGTGTAAATTGTAAGGTCCGTGAGAAGTAAGGTAAGGATCTTTTCTTTAACTTGTGATATGATAGACAACAAGAGAAAGAGAGAGAGAGAGAGAGAGAGAGAGAGAGAGAGAAACAGACGGTATGTAAAACTTAAGTACGTACAATACATACAAACTGAAAGACCGATTTAATTTCCATCCGCATATCTCTCTCTCTCTCTCTCTCTCTCTCTCTCTCTCTCTCTCTCTCTCTCTCTCTCACACACACACACACACACACACACACACACACACACACACACACACACACAGGAAGCCTCGCCGCCGCGCCACTTCGCCCCGTCCCCGCCAGATGGAGGATAAGGCCGCCACTCCGTCACGGAAGGTAAACACAGCGCGCCCCTCGGTGGGAACTGTCGCAATTTGTCAGGGCCGCTCCGACGAAATAGAACACACAGGAAGACACACGGACGCATAACCATAAACAGGAAAAAAATAACTGCAGAAACAAGACACACACACACACACACACACACACACACACACACACACACACACACACACACACACACACACACACACCAGAGACGGTTTCATTTTCAGCGTTTAAGATTTTTTGTTCCAGAATTCTATTTCTCTTAGTGATGATATGTGTACTTAATTTTATATATGCTCCGATCTAAATTTGAACACTAAGAGTACAACAACACACGTGGGTTTCGATACAGTCGTGTTCTGTGCGTAGACTGATGAGCGAGAAAGAAGTATGTGTAGGTGGACATATTTCATTGAGGGACGTTTTTTTCTTCTACTTTGTTCACGTCGAACCGATTCATTTGTCGCTACTCCGCGCCCCAGCCAGCTCCTTGTTTGGCTTTTTTGTACAAAGTGGTGAAAGAAAGTGTGGGGAGCAGGGAAGCCGTCTGAACCTTGGTAAAAATAATCATATTTTTTATTAGAGTTTGAATAAAGGAAAATGAAATCATAAAGAACATTTTTTTTTTTTTGTCTGTTGTTTACTTAGAGTTTGACAAAAAAAACTCGATAAAGTAAGAGTTTTTATACGGAAGAAGAAGACTTACTTCTCATCTCACAGCATCTCCATCTGCTCCTTATTGATGCTCCGCTGACGGCTCTCCAGCTATTGACCAACTCTCTCTTGCTCCATCAGTTTGTCAAGGAACGTGGAATGATTTTTCCTATTGTCAGTAAGTACTCAACGTGTATATCTACCTTAAATCCAAACGCTTTCCACCGATGCAATAAATGAAATTAAGTGCCTGTCCTTGATTATTTATAGTACAGTGTTTAGTATTTGTCTTTGTTTAGCTTGTGTGGCCGTCTTTCAAGATCTATTAATTACAAAACAAATAAATAAGCAAAGATCCCACAGTACGAAAGACACATGGAGCACTAAGGGCCCCCAGCTGAAAGGCTACTTTACTAATCAGAAAATGTATCGAAATGTCAACATGTGCTGACAGAACGCTAAAATACGTCTTCTCTCACTCTTCTTCAGCCTCAGCAGCGATTACGGCGTCCTGACACCAACTTGAGCCTCTCCTTGAACGTTTTCGACTCTTCACCCTGCACCCTCCTCACACAAAGCCTTGGGTTAACATACAGTTTGATATCTTTTCTTGTTCTCCAAGCTTACCTTCACTAATCAGAATTAAGTATGAGCGTGTATTTAGCGCCACCAGCAACAGCAACAGAAGTGGTGACGATAACTACTTTAACAGACAGAAATTATGCTTTGTATGTACTTGTGTAGTGGTAGTAGTAGTAGCAGTAGTAGTAGTAATAGTTGTTGTTGTTGTTATAGTAGAATTAGACTACTGTAGTAGTAGTAGTAGTAGTAGTAGTAGTAGTAGTAGTAGTAATAGTAGTAGTAGTAGTAATAGTTGTTTTTATTATAGTACTCGACTACAGTAGCAGTAGTAGTTTTAGTTATTGTTGTTGTTTTAGTGGTAGTAGTAGTTATTGTTCTTGTTTTAGTAGTAGTAATAAAGTTAGCAGCAGCAGTGACGATCATTTACTAAACATCCACACATCGTAACTTTTAGTACAAAAGAAAGAAAGGAACTAATATTTCTAAGTCGCTCCCACGAAATGGTCCGTGTCATATCCTCGTCAGAAATACAGGATAGCAAGACAAAACATATATTTATTTGTGTTGTATGTCATTTTGCACTTAAGCATCGCATTGAGGGAGATAATTGTTGATATGTTTTATTTTTTTCTGGTCTCTTGTCGCGATGAACATATATATCATGATTTTCTTTTCCTTTTTTTTCATGTACAGGTAGATTCGCACTGCACGACCGATATCAGGCTGATGTATCGCCAAAGGGGCGTCGTCACGTACACCTCCGCCACGCCGCCAAACAAGTGTATCGCCTCTTCACTTTTCTGGGCGTCCTCCAGCAGGTATGTTCCTCTCATTGCCTCAGAAGACACTCCCAGTCAAACGACATAAACTTTTGCTCCCTCCCTTGCTTCTATTACCTCTGTCTCCTGTCACTGCCAAACCATTTCGCCGCCACCGCCATGCTCTCGTCACCCTCTCACCCTACTTCCCATCGCCACCTACATATAGTTACTCTTCTGACGTCGTATCATATCTACTCCACGACTCATACCTAATGTAGGTTAACGTCCCATCCAGCGGTGACGGGTACGCGAGAGTTAAGTGGTCCATACGATATTCAAATAGATGCTTGACACGTACTACAGCTGACTAATGGCAATATCAAACCCATGCATACCAGTCCCGTGGGTGGGCTCGGTCTGGGTATCGTTGCTGTGTCACCAACACGACATCTGAAGCGACGCGGAGAGAAAAGGAAAGTGTCATTCAGGATTTTGTCTTATCAAAGAAAGTTACTGCTACCAAAATCCATAGCGTTATTCTAAATGTTGAAATGTTTGAATTGTAAGATAAAAACCCTAGTAGTCTATTAGATCTCACGGTACTTATCTGCATGACTGCCCTGATGGAAGCCTGAGAGTGTTGCTTCAGAGGAGGTGAGTACAGCGAAAATGGCATCGAGGTGAAACAGATGCTGCAGGAGTGCTATAGGTAGAGGGAGTGTAGAGTGGGAGAGTGGGAGAACATGCAGACTCTATGGCAAGGGTTGATGTCATTAAGGTTTGTGGTAGTAATGTTTTGTCAGTGTTGTAGCGTAAGGATGCGTTTTGGTGTCTTAAGAGTCGCGTGTTAACATTTCACGTGAAGCACAACGCTCGCCTATCCGTCCATCGTGTGTTACGTGCAGGTCAGTCACAGTGACGTCACACACTGGTCCGTACTACACATGGATGGTTTTTCATGTATTTATGTGTTGTTATTAGTTTTATCTATTCTAGTTGTTGTGTTTATCATGTGTTTGGTTCATCTACTATTTATTTATTCATTTTTAATTTATTTGTTTATTTATTTGATTCATTTACGTTTCATTTTCTTTCATTCATTATTATTTATTTATTTTATTTATTTATTCATTTATTTATTTATTTTTATTTATTTTTATTTATTTATTTATTTATTTATTTATTTATTTTTTTTTTTTTTTTATTTTTTTTTTTTTGCTATTGATGTAAATGGAGAAAACGGTGTGGTAGAGCGCAAAGACAAGAGCTAGTCTGTGTAGGCAGGTGACCGACGAGCTGCATTACCTACATACAGTCTTACACAATTTCACCTATAGGCCGCAGCACTTCCACGCTAAACAAATGCCTGCCTCTCCTGACTACATTTCCCTTGTCCTTGGGATGGAGGCCAGCCTGTGCCACTGGTTTGTCACTAAACTCTTCCTTTTCACTCTTCTGTTGCTTCAATTAATATTTTCATCTAGAAATTCTACGAAAAAGATTTTATCAACAGGCTTTTTTATCACTTTGAGAGAAAAAATTATGTTCGGAATCTTTGATTGATATTAGTACAGTGTCTGTAGAATGAGCACGTCTCCTCACAAAGAAAACGCTCGTAATTTGTTGGTTACTGCTATCTTTGCTCAAGCTAAAATTATTCCTGAAGTTTTCCTGCTTACGTTCACAAATGTGTTTCATCTCGTACTGTTCTGTAAGGCGTTCATAATTATCGTGAGGCATTTCCATGCAAAGAAAACTCGACAAAATGAAATTTTCTCTTGGAAACTCCTCCACGGACGCCAAGAGTAAATCATTGTCTCTTTGGTGTTCTTTTCAAGTGTGGTCGTCCGTGCGGGAGCTTTGTGGCTGGTGGGTCGTTTTGTGTCTCCGCCTAACATGCTCCTCACACCGAGACTTATGCCTCTTGGTTCACGCTCAGTCTTCCTCTGATTTTATTTCATATCACTGAATGACGGATGGCAAATCAAGATGAATGCTGTGATGTAAAGTATAACCCACAAAATTTTTAGTTATCCCTTGAGTTTTACTTGGCCAGGCATCGTCTATTCCATTAAAATGCTGCACCAGGCAGTAAGTAAAAAAAAAAAAAAAAAATTAATGTACGTACATGTATGCCAAACTATAGTTCGCAGATGTTTTCAATATTATGTCAAAGGATAAGACATATTTAACTTAAATTTATGCTTAGGAACATATATTCGGCAGCCAGTGAAGACCATGGTATTGTACGAGTACGTATTTTGCTCTTGGATATAATGCAGAGGCGGTGCCGAGATGAATGGCGACGATGCTGCGCGCATCCAAGTTTTAAATAAATTGACAATACAGTTATGATCAATTACTTTCAACTTAAAGCAGCATATATAGTAGATATCTTGATGCCAACCGTTAAGTATATCTGTCAAGTACGAGTATATCTCTTATCGATATATTACACTTCCTCCCTCACTGACGCCATGGAGAGGCCTTCCGGTCACGGCAGCCGATGGTGGGCGGGAAGAGTTCAATTCTGCAGTCAGACCCGCCACGAAGTATAGAACTCCAAAACCAATATAATAAATATTGTCTGAGCGCCACAAAGCGACCATTACGACGCGACAGGACGGAGACATCACCACCGCCTACCACTGTCCTGCGGCCTGCTGCCCAGGGGCGTCCCCAGAAGTGCCACAAAGGGCGCTGACCACTTCATTACGAGGCGCGCGAGCAACCACCTGGACCACCAGAGTTCTTTTGTCCCCCGCGCTGTGGTGCTCACTAGGGCTGGCCGCTGCTGCCAATGCCGTCCCGCCACACAGGCTGCTCCGTGTTCCGCCACCCGTGAACAGCACGTGTTAGGATATACAATATGAAAAAAGAGTGTTTGGCAGCACATTACGTTGTTTAAGCTATTAAATAGGCAATTCCGCTTGGATAAGATCACCTTAGAATGAATGACGGTTGTTGGCAACACCGTCCAGTGTGTTTAGTGAAAGATAAACTAATTGTGTCTCCTCGCATTGAGCCGCCGCGGGGGTTCTCTGAGTGGCCGCTGTGGTTTCCTACACGTGTCCTGCCCGCACTCCAGCACGCCATTGCTTCAGAACACACAACGCCCACCGCTGCTCTCCTGACTTCTGATGACTTCTCTGAAAATGACGCAGCAGAAAGCATGAACACATTTTAAACTGAAAATATTATTTCTTACTTCTTTTACTGTTCTTTTTCTTTTCTTTCAGGTGTTCTTTCTTAATTGTCTTGTCTTTTTCTCCACCTCAGCTTCTAGACTATACCTCTTCACATCCCGCTGTCCTGACCTATATCAACTGCCTCTCCATTTCCTTTTTACCTTTTCCTTACTTGCCTCTTTTCTTCCAGCACTTCCAGCATCCTCTCCCTCTGCATCCATGTTCACCTTCATCCACATGCCCTCCGGTTTACATTCCCTTGACCTGTCTCCTATCCTACAATCGATCCACCCACCACCCTCCTAGCCACGTTCGTTTATTGCTCATCCATCCTGGTCGGGGCAGATTTACAGCATGGAATAAAAGCTTTGCCTTGTCTGTTCATTTTTAACTCCCGGCCGCCCTGTGTTCACTCCCAAGAAGTGAGTCTCCTCCTCCAGAAGGAAGCGCTCGCTGCCCCCTCTCTACCGAAGCGTTTGGGGCCGAAGGAGACTGACACCCCAACGAAGGCCTGAGGTCCTCGCCTTGCACGGAAAGGTCGCATTAAGAGCTCTAAGTAGCGGTGATGAGTTTACGGGACATATCGAGCTGTATATCGCGCCCTTTTCCAGACATAATAGAAGCTAAAACATTTAAACACAGGAATGTCCGAGCCGAGACAGCCGACTCCCTCCCGCCTGTAAAACCAGTATGTTGATGATGAAAGTTTTCTCCCGTCGCCCTCACTCTCTAGGCGTGATAGGGCAGGGTCGCATCGCATCGCAAATATACTCGTACCGCCTTGCAATACTGGGAGGTGACGTGATCGTGTATGTGTCAGTATGAGATGTGTGTGTGTGTGTGTGTGTGTGTGTGTGTGTGTGTGTGTGTGTGTGTGTGTGTGTGTGTGTGTGTGTGTGTACGATACTCTTACCCCAGCCATGCACACCTGCCTTAACCCTCAGCTCACCCATGAAGTAAGTCACATATATTTTGGTATCTAGTCATAAGATGGACATACGAGCCTTGCCACACGTCCCTTCTACACACACACACACACACACACACACACACACACACACACACACACACACACACACACACACACACACACACACACACACACACACACACACACACACTCACATTCTCCTCGCCCCACATCCTCCCTCCCACCTTCCCTCTCTCCTGCTACTCACACTCACCACACCCGGCTCTCCTTCCCCATCCCACCCACGCCTCAACACCCACAGTCCTAAGTGTTAAAAGCTTCCATTAGGCCTCGGAGGTGGCTGGGCAATGGCAGGGGGAAGAGAGGGAGGCAAGGGGCAGTCAGGGTAGTTTACCAATTAACGCGTAAATCACTGTTATCGATAGTTAGGTCACCGCTATGTCTTCTCGGGGGTAGGGAGGGGAGGAGAGAGGGAGGCAGGAGATGAGAATGAGGAGGAGGAAGGGGAGCAAGAGATTTGAGATAAACTAAAGACTAAATACTGCCAGGAGGCGTATTTGTAGTAGGCATAGTTGTTCATCAGGCAGGAGTGAACGTCGAACGGACTTAAACAATGAAAGACGCAAACAATGAAGAAGAGAATGAAAGGCAGACGAGTCATGGCGATAAACAGAAGACGATGCATTACGAAGGTTAATAAAGAGCGAAGGAGAATTAAGCTAAAAGAGAAAAATGTGTCATAGTGAAAATCAAACATGTAAATAAACTTACGAAAGACTTAAAACTCACAGAGGCAAGACACATCCACCAGGTTAAGGTGGAGTGGGAGAGGGAGAGGAGAAGGTGGAGGTGGAGCAGCAGCAGCAGCAGGAGGAGGAGGAGGAGGAGGAGGAGCCATAAAGGAAGGCGGGCGAGCGTTCCTCCTCATGGCTGCCCATTTGCATGAGGATATAAAGTGAGATTTTGCTGATCACTCCAGCCTATAAAGGAAGTGTGTGTGTGTGTGTGTGTGTGTGTGTGTGTGTGTGTGTGTGTGTGTGTGTGTGTGTGTGTGTGTGTGCAAGGGAACATATTTTACACACACACACACACACACACACACACAGTAATCTTCATTCTTACTATACTATTTCAATAAGAGAGAGAGAGAGAGAGAGAGAACAAAAGCCAGAGAGAATACGCAGATAACAGCCAATTAGGAAACAATTAATGGAGGAAACCAACCTAATGGCTTTACAACACCTTTTAATTTGCCTCTATCTTGAGCGGGCATCGGGGCGGCCCACCATTAGCACCACAGCGAGGCGAGGCGAGGCGAGGCAAAGACAACACCCGCTAACCTGCTGGAGGCGCGCGTCAGTCAGTCAGCCTTCCTTGCCCTTCTGATTCTGGATCACCTTGTTGCCCCTTCAAAGCTGACTTTTGGATCAGCTGGTGTTTTCTCAGGTTGTGTTTGTGAGGTCTTGGTGTCGTGTGTGTGTGTGTGTGTGTGTGTGTGTGTGTGTGTGTGTGTGTCTAGTGTCATTGTATATATATTGTGTTGTTTTTGTGTTTATGATGTGTGTGTGTGTGTGTGTGTGTGTGTGTGTGTGTGTGTGTGTGTGTGTGTGTGTGTGTGTGTGTCAGGGAGACTAGATTAGTGTAAAAAAAGAGTATATTAGGAAAACACTCGTCCTCACAATACAGTTCCTTAAGAAATTTAGTAGAAAAGTGTATTGTATGTATGGTAGTTTTTTTTTTTCTCTATCTCAGGTACTCATTCCCTCCTGAATCTGCCTCACTTTTCTAGCCCTCACCTCTTGCTCCTTCTCTCACTTAACCTCTCCTCACCTTCCTTACCTTCCCTTACCCAAGTCTTTCCGTACTTCCTATTCCTTAAGCCTCTAGTCTCATACCCTTTCACCTTTCCCTAACTCTCTCTCTCTCTCTCTCTCTCTCTCTCTCTCTCTCTCTCTCTCTCTCTCTCTCTCTCTCTCTCTCTCTCTCTCTCTCTCTCTCTCTCTCTCTCTCTCTCTCTCTCTCTCTCTCTCTCTCTCTCTCTCTCTCTCTCTCTCTCTCTCTCTCTCTCTCTCTCTCTCTCTCTCTCTCTCTCTCTCTCTCTCTCTCTCTCTCTCTCTCTCTCTCTCTCTCTCTCCCCCCTTCCCTTAACGCCTAACCCCTTCTCCTCATCCCTTCCAGCCACAACGGGTCACTCACAGGTCACCGAGGCAAAACAAACACAACCATCAGCAAAGGTCATATATTTACCCATCATGTCATTCAGAAGGCAGATTATACAACTAGTGACCTTATTCCTTCCCTGGGTCAGCCTTAAGTTGCTGTCTTTGTAGTCACCAGGCAGACCCACGTGTTACATTAGTAACGTCACATATTTCTTTTTCATTTCTGATGTCTAAATCTAATTACATTTTAGCTTCAAATTTCGTTTAGCTTTTACTTTCATGGTTATAGCTTATGATTTGGTGTAGTGTGGTATTATATGATCCCTGTCTTGTGGTGTTGTTAATTCATGAGACTTCTAACACACAATATCTGACTGAAATTCCTCTTCAGCATTCTTGTTTTTCACTCTTCTGTTGATACTTGGCACATTTTTTCTCATTCACAAAGTAATGAGACATTTCTTTTTGTCCCACAGCCATCTTTAAGAATAATACTGGCTTAACAGTGAAAGTGTATCCTTTAAATCCATTTTTTTCTCCTTTTCTTGTAGTTTTTTCAAAAATGTTGTTGTACTGTATTTATTGTGAATTGTTGCGGTACAACGGTTAATCCAGAGTTTACAAATGTACTAGTTTTTCATCGTTCACTCGTTCATGATGAATTTAACCCTTTCAATACTGGGACGCATTTTTACCTTGTGATTTGTGTACGATTAGACCATTTTATTGACATTAGGAAGGGTTTATGGAGGTCAGAAGATTAATGGCCACAGTCTTCACTATTTTCATCCCCTACACGAGTTTCTGAAGCTGTGTAAAATCGCTGAATAGTAAGCAGAGTGAATATGGAAACACGTCATGGTACTGAAGGGTTTAAGCCACATAGAGGACAGCACATCACACCAGATTGTTCTAAAGGATTCTTAAACTATACTCTTATAATGACGATTTTAAAAGACTAAAGAAAATGCCAGCGTGGTTCTCAAGGGTGTTTGCCTATTGGTGACACAAAATTCTTGGTTCGACCATTGTTTGAGTCGTACAACCTCGAGAAACCTTCAGTAAATTCCACCAGAAGTCTCATAGAAACAGTCGAGTGAATTGGTGAAATTTTAAGAAAGTACGAATATAGATTAGACAATAGCTAGACATTCTTCTCCCAACTCTCGTTATACACACCTACTGCTTTCCAATCGTTCTAAATCGTCCTAGCATACTATTCGGTAAGTCGAGTCACACAGAGGCTTATGCGCCATCCCTGGTCGTTTCAGGTCAACCCAGATTTGCTCCACAGCTTCTCCCCCAGCTGTGGCTTGGCCCAGGTCAGACACAGGGTCATAACACTAACACTCCCTCTGCTATTAATTAATTTCTTGGCTTCTTAATGACTCCTTGATTCCTTCTCCCCGTCGCTTCTTAATCTCCTCAGCCATTCTCTCCTCTTTATTACGTCTCTTATTCGTTTCTACTTTATTGTATTTCCTCGTATTTCTAACTTTATTTCTGTTTCTGTTTCTACTGTCCTTGATTTTGTCGTTATTTTCGTCTACATTTTGCATACTTTCTTTTTAAGTTTGTTTACGTTTTGTTTCTTTATTTTTCATATCTTTCTTCTGTTCCTGTCTATTCTTCTCCCTAATTTATCTTTCACATATTTATGATGTTTTGCAATCTTAATTTTTCCCCATTACTTTATGATTTTTTTCTTTGTTCACTACTTCGATTCCTCTGTTTTCGTTGCGTTAACTACTAATCTCTCTCTCTCTCTCTCTCTCTCTCTCTCTCTCTCTCTCTCTCTCTCTCTCTCTCTCTCTCTCTCTCTCTTTGTAGCTTCTCGTCTCTATTTTCCTTCCTATTTTCCTTTTTCTTATGTTTTCCTCCTCCGTCTGTTAATTCACTGACTCGACGCCTCAAAAAGTCAGGTTGAGGAATAGAAGTGTGATAAGAGTGTCGATGTGGAAGGAATATAATGGAAGGTATATTGTCTTCAGGTTAGTAAACTGGTCTTAATTATCTTTTTTCTCATGAATTTCCTGGTCTCATTGTGTCTTTATTTTATTTTTCATTTTAGTTTTTACTTGTTTCTCTTTTACTTTTTTTTTTTGTTTCTCTTTCTTTTTTTCTGTCATTCATTATTTTTTTCTTTCTCTCCTCTTTCCTCCTTCATCATCATCATTATTATCATCTTATTTCTTCACCTTCTTCTTCTTCTTCATCTTCTTCTTCTTCTTCTTCTATTAATATTTATTATCATTATTATTATTATTATTATTATTATTATTATTATTATTATTATTATTATTATCATTATTATTATTATTATTATTATTATTATTATTATTATTATTATTATTATTATTATTATTATTATTATTATTATTATTATTATTATTATTTTATTGTTATTATCATTACTGTTATTATTGTTATTATTATTATTACTATTATTACTATTATCATTATTATTATTATTATTATTATTATTATTATTATTATCATTATTAATGTATCAGTATTTCATTATTATCAGTATTTGTTTAATTTTGAACAAGTATTCCCTTCACTGAGAGAGAGAGAGACAGAGAGAGAGAGAGAGAGAGAGAGAGAGAGAGAGAGAGAGAGAGAGAGAGAGAGAGAAGGGTAAGGATTGAAAACAAAAGTTACAGGGAAGGGATTTTCTCTTATGTTTCTCCCCCTCTCCTCCACCACTTCCTCTTTCCCTCTGCTCCTCCCTCCTGCTGTTTCCTTAGTCCCTCCGGCCACTAAGACTCATTAGTGGGCCAGTAAATGCTTAATTGGCCGTTAGACGTGTGTGTGTGTGTGTGTGTGTGTGTGTGTGTGTGTGTGTGTGTGTGTGTGTGTGTGTGTGTGTGTTATCATGTTTCTCTGTTTCCTTTCATATTCCCTTCGTCTGAATAGATATGGACGTTTGACTTTTAGTGTGTGTGTGTGTGTGTGTGTGTGTGTGTGTGTGTGTGTGTGTGTGTGTGTGTGTGTGTGTGTGTGTGTGTGTGTGTGTGTGTGTGTGTGTGTGTGTGTGTGTGTGTGTGTGTGTGTGTGTGTGTGTGTGAATTTCTCGTCTTCATACATAGTGGGAACATTTCTTATCATGTCTAAGTATCACCTTTTCACCTCACCCCCAACCCCCCCCACACCTCTCCTTCCCCTCTCCTTATCACCTTCACTACGTTCCCTCTCTCCCTATGTCATCCCTCTCAGCCTCAGGTCTCTCCGTCAACAACCCTTTCTCATCACCCCTTCTACCTGAGCCTTATTTCAGGTGTAATTATGGATCTGTTTTTATGTGTGTTATTGTTGTTATTGTTTGATTTTGTCAAAGAATGTTAAGCCAGGTATTCTCTCTCTCTCTCTCTCTCTCTCTCTCTCTCTCTCTCTCTCTCTCTCTCTCTCTCTCAAATGATTGTATCTAGGAACATATTTGTATTATCTCTCTATGGGCCCGTATCCCTCAGATCTCTCTCTCTCTCTCTCTACTCTCTCTCTCTCTCTCTCTCTCTCTCCCCCCGTCCCTCAGATTTACCAACATTACAGCACCTTATCGCGAATTACATCGGGAGGTCACGAAGCGAGCGGATGGAGGGACGGACAGAGACGGCGGCGGCGGCGGCAGTAATGATTCCGGGAGATAATCCTGTCAATGAGTCGCTGCCAATCTGCCACAACACTGCTCGCGCTGCTCATCTGCTCGCCCGCCGACAACAAGGGTTTGCGATGCCCATCAGAGTACCGCCTCCTGCTGCCGCCCCGTCACAATGGCAGCCTTTATCTGGGCGTAATGTATCACCCGACAGTCAATTAGCTTCAATTACACGCTAACTGGTGGCATGACGCTGCTATTGTACGGGCGCCATTTACAGGGACGGAGGGTGAGGAGGGTCCAGCAGGGATGAGTCGAGAAATGGTGTTACGGTGTGGTCTTCCCTGATACCGTCCTTCTCTCTCTCTCTCTCTCTCTCTCTCTCTCTCTCTCTCTCTCTCTCTCTCTCTCTCTCTCTCTCTCTCTCTCTCTCTCTCTCATATCCATGTGTTCTTCATATTTATTCTTCTCCTCTTCTTCCATTCCTTCTGGTCAAAGTATTCAATTTGGTCTTTTCGTCGTTATATACGTACTACTACTGCTACTACCGCTACTACTACTACTACTACTACTACTACTACTACTACTACTACTACTACTACTACTACTACTACTTGGATTATTTTCCAATGTCGCTTTTCGCTATTGTTACCGGCGGTTCATACACACACAAAAAAAAGTGGATGAGTTTTCTTTAATTTAGGTACTGTGAAAAATACGAGAGAGAGAGAGAGAGAGAGAGAGAGAGAGAGAGAGAGAGAGAGAGAGAGAGAGAGAGATATCTGGGATGAGATTATGGGTAAGAATCCCGTGTGAGTGTAAACAATAAAAATTATCTTCGGTGCATTGATACCAGAGTGTGGGAGGAGAGAGAGAGTGTACACAGTCGCTACCACCACCACCACCACCGTCACAACCACCAGGGAACACTTCATCAGGATTACACGATTGGCAGCGTCACCACCACTTGTCTCCTCCCTTCACCCGACACCCCGACACAACACCCCGCCAGACAGACACACCAACTACACACGCCAATCACACACTCCCGAATAAACACATCACCTTTCAACGCATCACACCTTAGAAGGCAACACTTAACCTTATTATTACTTAAGTTACGTTGACACATTCGCGTCTGTTGGTACGCCTGGTTTGTTTACAATTGCCCAAGAGCCTGAGGGTGGGCGTGAGGGAGGTAGGCTACAGTTGGGGGCATAATCGTGTGGATTTAACTGCGATTCTACCGCCACCTGGTCCTGGCCGCCCCTGCACAGCGCTGGGGATCATCAATTGTGTTTATGTACTCGTCTCGTGAAGGCAAGTGAGGGGAGAGTGGCCGGGGAGGGGCGGGTCCTGAGATATCAGTGGTTTAAGCCGCGCCTGTGCACAGATTAAGAGCAGTGTATCATGTTATTGACGGATTATACTCTCTCTCTCTCTCTCTCTCTCTCTCTCTCTCTCTCAAGTGCGTATATGGTTTGATTTTTTAATGCGTTTTACTTGTACAGGATTTGTGTTTATTTTACGTATCTTCCTAACACACACACACACACACACACACACACACACACACACACACACACACACACACACACACACACACTATGTACACATTGTTTTAACCTCACTCTTCCTTACTTCCTGCATCCTCTATCTATCCATTCTCCTGCATCCCGTCTCTTCACTTCATCCATCCATCCTTCCTCCTCCCTTCCTACTCACCACCCATCCAGCACTCCTTACCTATCTCCTTCTTCCTCTAATGCCCCTCCTGTCTTCCTTATCGCCATCCATTCTGGCTTCTCTCCCCTCCTTTCCCTTCCTTCCCTTCCCTCCCTCCCTCCCTTTCTCTCCTTCACTTCAATCAATTACCCTCGACAAGGCCAGTAATGTATTCCGCCCTTATGTGACCCCAGAGTCCACATCTGCATATTAAAGAATAGACAATGATGGTAGGGCTTGAGGCTTCAATGGCAGACTCATACATTTTCATTTTTTCCAATTATTTAGTCTCCCCTCACGCCCTCTTGAGAGAATGGGGGTTTAGGGGTTTTAAATGGGTGGTTATTGGGTCCGGATTTAAATGGGAGCAGAGTGACGGGCTGTGGCGTGGATCAAGAGGATTACTACGGCGGTAAAATATGGAGGGAGGGAGGCAGAAGGGAGGACGCAGAGTGTAGGAATGAAGAAATACAAATGATTAACTGAAATTACCCATTCAATGATGAGCATATGTGGAATGGAGATGTGAGTTTGAATTATGGAAAGGAGTCATAACGTTAAATTATTAAAAAAAATGTCATAAGGGTTAAATGTTGTAATTGAGATCAGTGTTTCCCTAATTGTTTTACTTAAACTTACTTTTTGCTTTGATCTGATCCACACGCCAGTCGTCACTACTACAACTTACTCATTAAATTCAGAAAAAAAAAAACTGGAAATGTCCGAAAGATCGTAGAAATTTAAGTAAATATTAAAAGGATTCCAACATTGAGGTATTAATACCTTCATGGGGTGCAAGTTTCAATTTATTGAAGATTTATTTGAGGCATTGTGGGGGTTATTTATATATTTTCATCGTTAATTGTAGCTTTCTTTCATCCTCTGAGTTTGGAAACTCAAAGGAGTTTAGCTAAATATTTATGTCCAGACGGGGGAGGGACTTAGGGAGGATGTGCGTCTGGGATCATATTTATTTAAAGATTTCAATAAAAATATTAAGAGAAGAAAAAAGACACCCAGACTGGAATGCAGTACCTTTTTGTACTTGCTATATACTTTAACTAATACCCAAGATATAAAAAGGTTATACAGAACTCACTCATGACAAAGAAACATTAAAAGAATCATCTGTAAATTTTACGATAATTTCGGGAAGAAAAACGTAGCCAGACTAGATTATATTTCATTGTCTGAATAACAAATACAATTTTCCAAAGAAAGATAAAGAAAAATTACTCCTATAAAGAAAATTATTTTTGCAAATCCATCAACAGACTTACCTTAAACTTGAAAATACGAATTATTAGACTAGATTTTTCGTCAGGAAGAAGGATGGATAGAGAGGAGGAGAAGAGAAGAAAGCGATCTAAGATAAACGTCAGAGGCAGCTCAATCCAATGACACTTGCCATGAAAAATAGAGGACAGATGTCACTTTTGTTAAAAAAAAAAAAAAGAATAGATAGGAAAACCACTTCATCAAGTAGGGAGCCGACAGTATAAGCTTGTATTTGTGCAGTTTACATCTGAACATTGTTTAGGAAATAAAAAAAAAACTCTACTTGGATTGAAAACAAATAACGCAGGCACGAGTTAACTAATGCTTATTTGTATCGTAAAATTGTTTCACAATATATTTTTTTGAATAAATATTTTTTTGGTGGCCCTCCCCTGTATCACCCTCACGCCCGCATGGAGATTGGCAGCCCACAGTTTGGAAACCACTGAGCTAGATGATGATGATGATGATGATGATGATTATGATAAACACTAAGGAAACTTGCGTTGAAAATAGTATTAGAATGAAATTGTAATAATAACTATAATTGCAATAACAATATATATATATATATATATATATATATATATATATATATATATATATATATATATATATATATATATATATATATATATATATATAGCATCTGTTTTCACTTGGTTATAAAATATCATTGGATAAATACACATTGCATCAGACTCAGTCACGCCACTCGGTGTCCTCTTTGCTTGTCCTTTTAATCCTCTTCCACTAATTGCTTTCAGTAGTTATTGTCTTCCTCGTCTTTCTCCCTGTTTAGTTTCTTCATCCACGCCTTGTTTCTTGTTGTTCTATCCCTTTTATCATTATTGTTATTATTATTATTATTATTATTATTATTATTATTATTATTATTATTATTATTATTATTATTATTATTATTATTATTATTATTATTATTATTATTATTATTATTATTATTATTATTATTATTATTATTATTATTATTATTAACAACATCATCATTTTCGGCTCCATCTTTCCTACCTCCAATTTTGTGCTTTTATGTCGTCGTCGTCGTCGTCTTCGTCTTCTTCCTCGTCCTCGTATTCGTTCTCGTCCTCGTCCTCGTTCTCGTCCTCCTCCTCGTCCTCCTCCTTTTCCTCCTCCTCCTCCTCCTCCTCTTCCTCTTCCTCTTCCTCTTCCTCTTCCTCTTCCTCTTCCTCCTCCTCCTCCTCCTCCTCCTCCTCCTCCTCCTCCTCCTCCTCCTCCTCTTCCTGCTCGTCTTTCTCTTTTCCTCCTCCTTCTCCTCCTCCTCCAAAGGGCCAAGAGGTCTGTTGCTGTTTGGCTTT
>NC_059294.1:20169974-20174974 GCF_017591435.1 Portunus trituberculatus
ATACTACTATAGTACTGCCACCACCACTATTAATATTACTACTAGTAGTACTGCTGTCGCCCCCGTCGATGCTATTGCTGTTTCTGCTGCTGTTATTGTTTTCATTTTTCTATATGTTAACGTCGCCGTTGTTGTTGTTAATGCTGCTACTGCTACTCTTACTCCTTGCTACTACTGCTACTACTACTACTACTACTGCTACTACTACTACTACTACTACTACTACTACTACTACTACTACTACTACTACTACTACCACCAATACTACTATTGATTACTAACTAATACTAATACCACTAGGTACTATAATGTTACTACTGCTACTACTATTGCCGTTGATACTACTACTACTACTACTACTAATACTACTAATACTGCTACTACTACTACTACTACTACTACTACTACTACTACTACTACTACTACTACTACTACTACTACTACTACCACCACCATCTCCACCACTTTTACCACTACTATTATTAATATTACCATTGCTATTGCTGCTGGTGCTGGAGTTGATAATAATAATTATGATAATAACAGTAGCTCTCTCTTCTAGCATTACTATGTTTGTTTACTTGTATTGTTAGCAAAGCTACCAAAATCATTTTTCTTCATCGATATAAGTATTATAACCTATGTTTAGATTCATTCATGATAAACACCAAATGAAAGACACTAAACTTTGGTATCCCGGTGTTTTAATCCTTGAAATTATTCTCATCTCGTTTAGCAATATTTCTTGCAAAGCTCAATCTCTGCCAATATCTCTGTTATTTACGTAGAGTTTCATGCATAACTTTATTTCTGCCAACATCTCCATTCTTCTCGCAGACTTGTCCCCGCCACCATACGTAGACTCAACACATCCCTCCATCAACACATCTCCCATCTGCTCACTCTTCTCTCCCTCGCTGTCAACATGAGCACATTCATCCGGTAATTTCTTATTGTCGCTAAAACATCACTACATTTTGATGGGTTCCTTTTACTCGCCGTCGTCGAGGCCTGCCCCCACGCCTGGCTCTGTCCCTGCTTCGTGCTGCTCCCTCCCGCTGAAATGGACTCCCGCCTTGTTACAGAAGAAAATATGGTCCCGCGCCCTCATTTTGTTCTATCACGGGCGCTTAGGCATACACCGGATAGGCGGCCCACCAAATTGCCCAATTCCTTCCTAAATTGCATTCCAAACGTGGGCTGTAAAAATGTCAATAATGCCACTTATCTCTCGCCCCGCCCCTCGTGTAGAGTTGCTGCCTCGTCTGTAACATGTTTATTTATGTCCTGTTTGATTGTTCCATCTTATTGGGGGAATCTTCGCTTATGCATTTGAGATCTTTAGTATTTCCAGGGAATTGTTAGAAACGCGATGAACGTGATGTAGGGCGCTCATTTAACGTATGGAAGTGGCGGCGTTCCGGCGCGGGGCGAGGAGCAGTGGGGACGTCCCTCTAGCGTGGGAACACCAATGTGGATGCTGCGCCTCACGCGTCCTCAGCCAATCATCGCCTTGGGTACAGCCTTCACTTATTCACTTATTTCATCAATATTAAACACATCAACAGGTATTTTCATATTTGTGAACTAATAGATACAAAAGCAAATACTGTTACAAATGACCATATATTGTCATATCGTGTTTCCTCTCTATAAAATTTTGAGAGAAAAAAATGTTTAATGCGCGATCCCGCAGACCCTCGGCACCTCAAGTCGGGGGTCGCCCGAGGGGCAAGAGAAATGATGCCGCAGATCAGTCGACAAATTGGTCGGTGCTAGACAGTCTGGCACAGCATCTTCCCAGCGTGATCACACCATTCCCACGCCTCCACCCCGCCGCAGTTTTACAGCAGTGGTTAATTTCCTTGATTAATGATGTTGAATGAGACTGTGAGCTGCTGAAACAAAGTGAAGCTTAATCTTGGATATCGTCGCTGTTACCGAAGACCACACCTCCGAGGGCTGCCCTGCACCAGACTGCAGGATGACAATGGATCTCATGTCCAGCGAGGCGCCCCTCAAGATGCTCTCTCTGGGTTCTGGTGGCTTGACTAAGGACACGGCAGCCCTACTAGAGGAGAGGACGCCCACCACACCTGAGGGTTTGTGGCGAGCCTTCCTGCAGGGATCCCACCACCATCACCACCATCACCTTCACCACCCACCGCCCACTTCCGTCGCCCACAGAATGGATCCCATAGGTAAGTAAGACTTGTTCCTGTCACGAAAGACGCAAGTACATATATATGTATATATATTTTTTTTCTTTTTTGGCCTTCTGGTTAGCCATAAATAAGGGTCAGTATGGGCTGCCGTCATGTGCCGCCACGCCTACCGCTGGTCCTGCTGTTCTTCCAGTATGCTTGGCTTTTTTTTGGTGACCATGTGACGCCCTTCCTTTATGAGCACTTCTGGCGAACAGCATTCTTGTTTACCCGAGAGAGAGAGAGAGAGAGAGAGAGAGAGAGAGAGAGAGAGCAATGCAACTTGTGCCCTAAGATTCTTAGTAAAAATACTGATGTCATCATATTCTCTCGACTCATCTACTGAATTATTTACGAATTATATGTAAAATGAGCCATGCTTGTATCTAACGATTACAACGTTTAGTGTATTTGCAGTACTTGGCCTCATTGCTTATTTTGTGATTACCGCTGTCCATCACCCACGCGTTCAATCCTTCGCGTGATGGTAACACGAGACACGACCTCGCCATCGGAAATCAAAACATTTCTCTCATGCAGCTCTGCGGTCCAATCATAATTATTTATCCAAGGGAAGACTTGAAGTGCTTCTACAGTATAGTCTATACGTATTCTGAATTCATGCGATAATGTAGTATTTATATTTATTCCGCACCGCTGTATTTGACCTTTATTCAAATGCAGTGTAAACAAATAAGATGTCATCATTGGAGTCCCCTTCTAGGTAACTATTTTATATTAAACTTGTTTAGGGACTTGCACCTCAGTGGGCCTTTTTTCAATCACAATTCTTGTTGCCCTTGGCCGGTCTTCTCTCCTATATGATATATATATATATATATATATATATATATATATATATATATATATATATATATATATATATATATATATATATATATATATATATATATATATATATATATATATATATATATATATATATATATATATATATATATATGTGTGTGTGTGTGTGTGTGTGTGTGTGTGTGTATAAGACACTAAAGACAGCGAAATAGATGGTCTTACGCAACTTATTCAGGAAACGCAACGAACAGCAGTGGCGGAAGCCTGAACTTGCAAATAACACGCGTTCGTAAACAGGAGAACGGGACACGTCAAGATGCATTGTGATGAAAGAACCGAAAGTGCAGGTGGAAGGGAAAAAGAGAGAGCTTCTGCCGCGCGATTACGATGACAGTGGGACGTGGCCGTTGTGCGAGGGGCGGGACGGCGGGGCGTCGGCGAGGAGGGCGGAGCCCAGACCTGCCTTCCTCCAGGGCATCGCGGAGAGGCAGAAGGGAAGGAGAGAGGGCATGTTAGCAGGATGTGATGAGAGTGTAGGTTTATGACATTATGTCTATTTCGCGTATATTTTTCTTGTTCTTTCTTTGGAGTTAGAATTGATTCCTTTTTTCATCCACCCTCGTATGTATTTGTTGTGATTGTTATTACTGTTGTGATTATTAATTATGTTATTATTATTATTATTATTATTATTATTATTATTATTATTATTATTATCATACCATCATCATCATCATCATCATCATCATCATCATCATCATCATTACTATCATTATTGTTATTATAGTTTTTATTGTCAGCAGCAACATCAGCATCGTCATTATCATCAGTATCATCATTGTTGTTATTCTTGTTGTTATTATTATTGTTATTATTATTATTATTATTATTATTATTATTATTATTATTATTATTATTATTATTATTATTATTATTGTTATTGTTATTATTGTATTATTATAGTTTTTATCATCATTGTTATCTCAAGGATGTAATTACAGTACACTACTTCTATTACTGCTACAATTACTCTTTCCCCTCCTCCTCCTCCTCCTCCTCCTCCTCCTCCTCCTCCTCCTCCTCCTCCTCCTCCTCCTCCTCCTCCTCTTACTATACTACTACTACTATATGCTCCTAATATCAACACTAATCCTAAACCTGACCATTGCCAAACGTTTACACCATCAACAGTAGCGTCAGTGCATTTTCACGGGATATCGGAATAAAGACTCTATCAGTAGATTAATAAGATAAGCGACTTTGTCATTCACTCGATCTTACCACGACCCATATCTTCCCTTCCCCGCATAGCTTGCCGACGTAGTGATGGTGATGGTTACTCTGTGTTGTTTATCAGTCATACAGTACAGTATTTCACTATATCCATATACCTTGACCTCCACCACCACCACCACCACCAACCTCTAAGCCGTTGTCACCGCCACTGTCACCACCATTCATCATCCTTCGTCTTCATCATCCATTATATAGCACCATTATCCTTTATCCTCATCTTCCTCACTACCATTACTTTCACAATCATACTGTTGCTGCTTACCGCTTTTCTATCTTCATCACTATCATTATCGTCATCATTATCACCACCGTTTCAATAACAATACAGTACCTCATTATCACAATCACCACCATCACCACTATAGTCACCCCACTCAACTCTCTCCTCCGCTCCCCATCTATACGCCCCCACCATTCACTATACCTACCAACACCACTGGCACTGTACAACCAGCATCACCATCATCCTCATCACCACCACCAGCAGGCAGCCACATGATCATCTTCACCACCATTATTACAGTTATAAATACCATCTCCATTATCACACCATTACTAACACCCCTAAATTAATCTCTAACCCCCATTAATTTTCATCACACTACCTTGATATTATCCTCAATATTATCCTCTGCCATTCCCATCACCACCACCACCAGCGCTACAGACAAGGGCCGCGATTCACTAACG